>NW_011499884.1:693513-785243 GCF_000495115.2 Populus euphratica
ATATAACATTTGGTATAACATTGGCACTTTCATAGCCCATATTGTATGGTATAACCGACACCTGAGCTATAAAAGGAACTTGATTTGTTGTTAACATATATTATAATCATGAATGTCTGACAACATTTACAAGTATTAGTATTATTCGAATAAGATAACTAATGTAATTCTGTTAACAATTTATAATCTGATTAGAACATCCTTTGTGTGTGGTTTCCAATTGAATAATAAGAGTTATACTTGTTTGGCATATCATTAGTAAATCTTCTAACCTTGACATTTGTTATTATCATTATTTAATCCTTACATTAATATTTTATCTCAAAGCTCTATCTTCTCCTTCTTTTTTTTCTTTATTATTATTATTATTATTATTATTATTATTATTATTATTATTATTATCATTATCATTAGTATTATTATTGTTATTATTATGGATTTGTTGTTGTTGTGTTATTGTTATTTATAATTTATACAATTAACCTCTCTATGGTTCGATTCCGATCTTGCTTGATTATTTATTACTTCGACACTCTTGCACTTGGAAGAAGACATCAATCATTTGGTCGTGTCACTCAGCATCGCGCTAAGCTTTGATATATGTGGGTTGAGCCAATGCTTTTTTAAAGTCAGAGATATTTTATCCTGGTGAGTTAAAAATATTTTATCCTGAAAAGTTATAAATATTTTACCGATATTTTAATCTTTTCTCTTTAATAAAAATATGTAAATAGAGAGGGCTATAAAAGAAAAGGAGTATCCTTTAAAAAGGGTTCAATTTTTCTCCACAAAAAATAGCATATCTATTTTAGGGTTTTTTTCCCCTAAATTATAACCACTATTTCTTTTAAAATATATTTATTTAATCATCAAATAGTCTTTAAATATATAAGAATAGACCTTTTACAAGTATTAAACATGATCCACTAATCACCTTATCATGAAAAAATAAAATAAATTATTAAAATTAAAAGATTAATCAAATATCTCAGATACCAGCTTGGTCCATAAATTTATAAACTTATGGAATAAACTCGGATTTTATTAGGGTGATAAGATTTATTTATGATTAGAAAGAAAAAATTTTTATAGATAATAATGAGTTGCTGGATTCTATCTTTAAATAAATTTTTAAAAAATGTGTGTATATATATATATAACCAATTAAATTTTAAGCAATCGTTTTCTCCTTCCACATTATCTCTACGAAAGTCTATATCCATGTCCTTTTCTGTCAACAAAGTCTACGAACGGACCAAGCAGCTTGTAGCTCAGTGGCGTAAGGCGCTGCTCGCCTTCTTTCGAACCTTGGTTCGAGTCCCAGTGGGAGTGGGGCTGGCGAGTGGTGTCCTTCCTGGTTCTGCTAGCTCCTTGCTGTGTGGTACGCCTATCGCCCCCGCGGTGCCTAACCTGTTCACTGAGGCTTGCAGGATGTCCAGTGGACCGTGGGATTAGTCGTGGTGCGCGTAAGCTGGCCCGGACACCCACGTTAATAAAAAAAAAAAAAAAAACAAAGTCTACGAACGAACCTTTTTCTTTCATTATAATAAAACCTATGGTTCTACTAATTTTTTAAATCCAAGATAACTCATTTCTATGTCCATCTCCCTCGATAAATCTTATATTTTATTTTTAAAAACTAATTTTACATGGAATAGAGCCAAGTAATTTTTTGTTGTAGGAGCTCCAAGTGATCCACCCTCTGCAAACCCCACTAAAATTATATTTTGCATCATTATATTTTTTTTATTTTTAATTAGAGCATATTTGAAATTATAATAAAAATTATTTTTTAAAAATAAATAAAAATAATATATTTTTTAATTTTTAAAATTCATTTTTTATATTAATACGGTAAAGTGATAAAAAAAATTATAAAAAAATAATTTAAAACTAAAAAAATTAAAACTTTTTTAAAAAATCCAAACACAAAATCAATCACTGCATGGCGAGCAAACATTGGTTATGGTGTTTCCGTGCAGGTACACGGTATATGGAAATAAGATCTGCACGGGTTAGATTATTTGTCGTTGATGATTGGTTGAATTTAGTAAAAATAAATCTAATGGAGGAGAAGCTATTATTGGAAATATAATTAATGATTGGCCCCACAACTGTGGTCTTATTGCATAAAGCATGAATATGTAACACACCCAACCACAAACACCCGAAAATAATAGAGATAAAAATATATTTAGTTAAAAAATAATATTTACTCATGTCAATATAAAAAATTATTAATTCAAATTAAATTTATTTCTGTTAATAAAAAATTTTATGGTGATAATAATTAATAGTATCTTATTAATTATTTACAAAACACATCTTAAAAAAAGAAATAAACATAAAAGAAAAGGAAAAGATGAAACTTGTAACCCATCAAAAAAGATAAAAATATCTCTATATAGAATTCTTTGTTTTAGTTATATATATCTTTTTCTTAAAGTTAGCCCGAGAGTAATTAATAGAATGTCATTAATTACATTCTAGTACATTAAATGTTTTTTATTATATAAGGATAAAAGTAATTATTATTATAGTTTTAAAATCTAATCCAAGGTTAATCAAGAATAAGGCTCAAGTCATGAGTCAAAGGTGTTAAATAAAGTTAATTTAAGTTAATTCTATTTTGTTTAAATGAAAATATTGTTTTAACCAAATTTTTAATTTTAAAAAAATCAATGAGTTTTTACTTGGGTTTTATTTTAGATTGTCTGAGTTCTGGATTGATCTATGTTTTTGATCTAGTTAAATTATGATAATTTTTTCTATACATATTTTAAATATAAATCGATTAAGGCTCCAAGTTGCCTAGATGCTAGGTCAATTTATCGTATTGATTTGAGTTTTATAACTAAAATTATTATATTATTATTAATCTTAACATTCAATGTAAAACAAATATTTATTTTTTTTAAATATATAAATTTGTTATATTATATTTAATCTCAATACTCAATGTAAAAAAAAAATGCTTATGTTTTTAAAATATGTAAAGACGTAAAACAACAACGCCTTCTAGCATCTCTTTCATTAACTCCTAAAAAGGCAGGGGGGGAAAAAACTCTTCACCTAAAAAATTTAAATGCTATTTTCTTTTTTCTTTTTTTAAAAGTGAATGTTATTTGTGGCTTGACTTCAAGTTACAATAATGTGTAGTTGAATAAGTTAAACAATTATTGAATGATAATGTTCGGAGACTAATTATATCTTGATCAATAATTTAAAGTACTGTGTTAGCCGTAATTTTATTACAAAACAATAACGTGAATATTAATTAGAAATTGCAGTTAATTTTTAACAAAGGTCTTAAGACTACTCATCAACCAAACCGTTATATGCAAATTTAATCTTAGTTATAGAATAAAGTTTTTTTTTTAAAAAAATTGAATAATTGGACGGGCAATCTACATGCACACCTGCAGATTGAAGAAAAGGCTGAATACACGTTAATAAAAAAAAAAAGAAAAAAAAAGAAAAGAAAAAAGAAAAGGCTGAATACAAGAGATTGATCACAGAAATTTGAAGATAGCTTTGATAAGAAGGTGAGTTAATTATAAAATTAGTGCTTCTACTAGTGTTTTGATTTTGATGATTGAGTGATTATACTTTCAATTTTTTTAATTTTTTTTTATTGAAGTGATTATGTTTTCAGAAAAAATTATTTTAAAAGAGATAAATATAGTAAAAATAAAAAAATTTGAGCTAACCCATATTGTTCTTGAAAAATCATAAACAAAGTTGAAAAAAATACCAGATAATCAAACAAAAAAAACTCGATAAATCAAGTATATCTATAGGTAAAAATGTTTTATTTTTATTGATCAACCAAGTATTTTTACTATATTTTATTTAAAAAATAATAATGTATTTATAAAGTGTACATCGACATAAAATGATGGGCCTTTCAATCAAGTCATGTAAATTAATATGCTAGAAATTATCTGCACCTTTTATTGTGAAGAATGTGAGGATCACGCTGAAAGGTCGAAAGCAAAGAGGACCGAAAGTCTCCTGTTACTTGCGTCAGAAAGAGATCGAGTTTTCAAGCTGTCGAATGATTTTTTGGGCAGACAACTACCACATCACGCAATTAAAAGGACTTGATACTGCTGCAAACGGGAAAAGAAATGTCGTCTTGGTAAATAATCTATTGAAAGTGATACAATTACATGCAACACAAATTTATTTTCGATTACCATGCATTTTCTGCCCACTTGAGATCAAGATTCCTCCCTGCTTGTTTTTTAAAAAATAGAAATACCAAAAACATGGAGCTCTCGATCAAATATAGTCGTCCCCTTTGAGATTGCAGTGCACCGTGAGCATGCAGTCCCAATCACATCCCAAGATTTTAAAGCTTTCTAAAGATGACAATTACGGCAGCCGGGAAAAATAGCTGGCAGGCGATTCCATTGTTCCTACGCCTTCTCAGGTTTAAGACGTAAGCGATGATGAAAAGGTGAGGTGTTTTAGAATAACTTTGAGCAGATATGAAGAGAATTTTCGCAACTCCAAATCACATGGAAGGAAAAAAAAATAAAAAAATGCCAAGGATGAAACTCAAGAACCCCACGACCATTAATTGTTGCTCTATAATATTCTGCTCATTTTCCTTGTGTGTTCATACTGCTTCACATTCTCTGTAAAAAAGCCCACCATAGATGCGCCGCAAGCTGCATGCTAGCAGCTGCTTTTAGTAATGGTATGTACCCTAGCTAGCACTCGACTCAGACTTCTCTGCAAAGTGGTAGCCGGATAAGAATTTAAGAAAAGCATTTTCCATGTTTTGAAAATGCCACTTTACATGTAGAATCTTCTGTTTGGGATATATTGATGAGTAAACGGGTTACTTGCACGCATGATATATAGTTTTACTCGTCGAATCTCTCCTCTGCTTAATTATTTGATGGCTGAGTCCCTCTATTAAATTAATTGTGTAGTTCACAATCAGGATTATCCATGTGTTGGCTCTAATTTACTGTCATGTTCGAAAACAGGAGGAGTTAGAAATTCATTATATTCATTGTTAATTATTTTTAAAAAGAAGAAATGATAATTTAGAATAACAAAAAATGTAAAAACTAATAGGCAATACAGTACGTAGCTATGTATAGAAAATACTTTATTTATTTATTTTGTTACGTTTCAAGTTCTTCTTTTTCGTGAAAAATCGAACACCAAGATTTGTTAAAAGTTGCAACCACCATGAAATTATCTCTACTCTCATTATCTGCAACTGAACATCACCTGTACAATTCATCCAAATTCTTGGATTTAGGTAGCTTTTTTATTTATTTATTGGCATAATTTAACATAAACACTAATAAATAGAAATTCTTCTTGAGCTCTTTTGATTAGTTTCTTTAATTGTAAGTCGTGAATAGATGGGAGGAATTTTATTTAAAAGAGCACCTATATACATACTGTAGAAGGTAGATTCTTCAAAACAAAAGCAAATGACGAAGTTGAAAGCATGAAGTATCCTTCGATAACCACTCATTTTATTTTTCTGTCGTAACAATTAGTCTTTTGTTCCAAAAGGAAGCCTGAAACGCTCCTCGTCGGCCACCATATACCAAAACGGTAGAAACCAAAGAAACAAGAATCGTAGGAAAGAAATATTGAAAAGGGATACAAACAAGGGGAGAAAAGTAAAACTTCGGTTGGTTATCAAATATCATGATAAATCTCTATGGTTGGCGTAACCATTTTGCCTTCTGAAAATAATACAAATAGTGTTCTTGATATCACATGATTTTTTCTCCCTTGGACTTGGTGAAGGAAGGGACACGGCTGCTAATTAGTCGTGTTCAGCATGGGGTTTAATTCTTATCACATACTATATATTTTATAGCAAATGATGTAAAACCAGGTTCAGGGATTGATTGCTGTCAACTCTGGTGTTTTTTTTAAAGCATTTGAAAATAAAAATAAGAAAAACTTGTTTGTTTTGAGGTTTTTTTTTTTTAATTTTTTTAATTTTTTTATTTAACTATTTTTATTTTTAATTATTTTATTTAACTATTTTTATTTTTAATTATTTTAATAATATATTTTCACTTAAAATCACTTAGTTATTGAGTTTTTGATACCATGTTAAAGAATTAATTTAACAAAAATATTTATAATTTATATTATTTTTTAATTTTTTTAAAAAAATCCAACATCTAAAACCTCAAAAAATATAAAACGAAAACATTAGCAAACGATCACTCCTAAGATTCAGTAATCTTTTCCATAGGAATGCTCAGCCTTTGCCCAGGAGTCCAGCTCCATTTGGCTCAAAAACCAGTTGTTTCAACTCTACTTAACCAGGCAATATAAGGTAGACAACATCGCTAAATATGAATGTCAAAATAATATTTTTAATATAATTTTAACTTGAAAAAAAACCAGCATCCGCGGTACCATGTACACAGAAAATGTAAGAACTAACCATTGATGGACCCATACATAAAACTGAATTATTACTTTGCCTGATTTGACTGGATATGGAGATCGAAAGTTTAGTGGGAAATGATTTCATGAAACCTTTTGAAACTTCATCATCTTCAAAGGAAACCCTCCCTGTCTCTCTCAAAACTGGGGACGGGAATTCCCACCCATTGTTTTGGACTTTGGATCCGAGCTACGAATCTTAAATCACCCTTAAAAAGTGCGGCAGTGCTTCTATTTTTAAATATATTTATTTTAAAAAATATTAAATTCATATATTTTTAAGTATTTTTATAATTTCATTACCTAACTTTTATTATTTTTATAATTCCATGAGTTTATGGTTTTTTTTTATTATTAATATGATTGTTGGATGTTCGGGTTAACTTATACATATATTAATTAATCCTATAAATTTTAAAATTAACAATTATATAAATTTTTAATAGCTATCATATTAACAATCACGAAACTCAAATTTAAAACTATATAAAAAATAAATCTCTTAAACCTAAGCTTTTGTTACAGTCTACTTACCACATGGTTAACCTTTTTTTTATTATTAATATGGGTGTTTAGATTAGCTTATGTACACTTCAACTAATTCTACGAGTCTTAAATTTAATGATTATATAAACTTGAGATTTATGAGAATTAAACTAGTAAATTTTTAAAAACAAATTTAGAATATCATAAATTGAGTTATACTCTTTAAAATTAAATTGAAATAAATAAAATAATATTTTTAAAGTAAATGAACCAACCTTCTTTAACTTTCTCTTACATGTAGTGGCAGATTTCTTAATAAATTCTCTTTAATACTAGCTCCAAAATTAAAACCTAGAAAGTCAAGTAAATGAACATATCTTCTTTATCATTAGTCGACACCTAGAAATCTTAAAAATATTGAAATTAAGAAAAAATCATTAAAAGACTTCAAAAATATGTGTGGGTTATTGGATCATTATCTTGAGTAGAGTGTAATTTTCTTTTTCATTTTCATGCAAATTTTTTATTAAAAAAACACTGTAGAAGATTCTGCGTGGTAGACAACAAGGGCAAAATGTAGATTAAGCTCCTTGACAGGGAATGAAGTGTGACACGTATATGTTGTTCACGATCCCCCCACTAAAAAAAGTCAGTACCCACTTCTTTCTTTTCTTTCTTTCAAAACTGTGCATGAGAAAAAGTAAAGTCTGCTAAGGTATTTTTTAAAAATATATATTAAAATAATATTTTTTTAATTTTTTAAAATTTATTTCTATTATTAACCCATCAAAACAGTATAAAATTATAAAAAATTAATTTAATATAAAAATATCAGAACTATCAAAATATCTAACAAAACTTTTAATTGGTGTCTTTTCTGTCCAGACAAACACACACTTGAAATATTCTCGTCACAGTTTATGGTAGAGCATTGCTTTCCAATCCAATCTATCCACGGTAAAGAGAACAATAATAAACAGGCAGACTTAAGACAGAATCGTACAGTAGAAAGGACTTGAGACATATTCTTCTCTCCTACCGCCTACAATTTCGTCAACTGAGTGCCCAGTCGGCTTGGTTGCTTTTGACTTCTTTTTTTTCTTAATTGGACGAATTTTATTTTGGGATGTTGTAATCTAAATTTGATCCCATTTGTTTTTATTTTAATTTGTAAAGAGGGATAGATTTAAAATTAAAAGATCTTAGACTGATTTTTGGTTGAAAATGATTTTTCAATTTATAAAAAAACTAGAAATTATAATATCTTTTTATCATTCTTTTTTAATCTATAATTTGAAAAAAATATCGTAACATATTATCTATTTATTTCTAAATTTGATTTTAAATTTTAAAAAAGATAATAAATTTGTTTTAAACTTTTAATTCTATATGCTCTGAGATTTTTGTATTATAAATAAAAATATTGGTGTATAGAAAATGAAAGGAAAGAGTATATCAAAATCTCTATATTAAAGAGAGATAAAAAAGAAATTTACTTTAAGAGTATATCTAAAAGACAAAAAAAAAAAAAAAAACAAAGCATAAAGTTAGAACTCTCATACAGAACCCCAAAAATCTTCCATAGATGATCTGGCAAAAAATACTCCCCTTTTCTCTCATTTCCTTTCTCTTATCATTGTCTTCTTAAAAACAAAAAAAAAAATCATCAATTGCCAACAACCCACCATATCAATAACTCCATTAATTAGCAAATCAGTGCTTGGCCTAGCGGTGGAAGGGGCTTGTCTCCTTTCACTGCACCTGGATTCGAGTCCTGACGTGCACGCCTGTCACCCCCGCGGTGCCTTACATGCCTACTGAGTTTGCAGAGTATTCAGTAGGCCGTGGGGATTAGTCGTGGTGCGCGCAAGCTGGCCCGGACACCCCACGTAAATCAAAAAAAATAAATAAATAACTCCATTAATTCCAACACACGAACACTAACACATTATGGTAGATCCAACGCTTCCCTTTAATTGTTGGTAGACCTCACAATAACTATCTTCATCTCTTTCTTCAAAACTAAAGCTTTCATTAGCTATTAATCTATGTTGCTTTCTCTCTCTCTCTCTTCCTCCCTCCCTCCCCGTCACAAACTTACAAACCCAATACAACCATCAATAGCCCCTAAACACCACCACTTATGATGAACCCATCATTATATGATACCAATAACCTTTCTCTCACAACAATATATTTCTTCACTTAATTGTTTCAGTTGAACTAGACTTTAAAATAGTCAGCCTACAGCACCATGAGTCACACTAATCCTTAACTAGCACCGTGAGTCACACGATCAATAACTCTTCTTACTCTAGCTCACATGCCACTATCTTTTCCTCTTAGAACGACAACAAATTTGTGAAGATAGAAGGGGATTAAATTGATTTTACTGTGTGAATTTTTCTAATTTTTGCAAGTAGCATTGATTCTCACCGTAAGCTTAAACACGAAAAGGAAGGGTAACTACCCAATCTATTGTGTCACGTTTGATCTAGGACTCTAGAGCATCATTCCACGCATCATCATCTTTGATGGTACGTGACAAACACACGCCACGGGAAACCCACCAATATTGCATCATCTGATTTCGTTTTGGCAATCTCATCCTATTTAGCAACATCATTGAAGGTTGATTTAGAATTAAGATTTATTTTTGTAAATTAATTATTTATATTTGATTTGAGTATTTTTTAGGTTTGTAAAAGTAGGCATGTGAGTAGCTTAGTAAAATTTCTATTCACACACTTACAACTTACAATTTGCATCATGGTCAAGTTCTAAAAAATATGAAAAATGCATTTGCATTAACTTGTGATTTTCTTAGCAAAAAAAAAAAGAGCTTAAAAATATTTTTACAAGTTTTAGTATTTTTATAATTTTTTTGTTTTATCACTTTTTGATAAAAAGATATTTTATTTGCATATAGACTTTATAAAAATTCTATAAAGCCCTTTAGAAATTGTCCTAAATAAAATGGCTCATTGAGCTTACATTAAAAAACCCCAAAACTCATCTCTTTAAAAGGGTTCAAAGCCTAGTTTTGTCATTCATACGAGTCTAGTGATCATTTTAAAACTCAATCCATAAGGTATGTAAATTCATGACAAGTATCAATCACAATATTTACTGATAGTAGTGTCAAAAATATCAACTTTGGTGTTTATTAATGTCAGAGTAAAAAATATCAATTCCAATATTTACTAACGATAGAATTAGAAATATTATAGACAAATCAATAATAACACAACACAACAACTCATAACAATTTAAGATAAAACTAGTAATGTAATTTGTCTAAGGTTAGACATTTTTGGGTTGATAGTATCTTTCCTCTAGCATAACCAGTCCATTAACATAGAATCTCTGAAGATCACTTAAGATTTCTAGTAATCATAATACTAGATACAGACTGGTTAAATAATATCTTTTTTCTCTAAAAACAAGATGTCGGATATCTATTCTTTTTTCTAGTTTTTTAAAGGTCATCACAATGTTGGATGTGACAGAATGACGAATCCAATGAGATATTTGGACTAAGTTTTTCCTTTTGTCTTTCTATTACTATCATTTTTGTGCTATTTTTTTTTCTTGCTCTTACTATTTTAGTATTTATTCATGCTTATATCACCATGTATCACTTTCGAGCACACACTTTAAACTTTAGGATAATTGAGGAAGGAACGATACTTCAATGACTTTAGCATGTGCAAGACTTGTGAAATCATCCAACTCTAGTTTGATTATTTGTTTGTAAGTGGTTGGTTTGCTGATTTAATATTATTCGGGCCTTCTATCTTCACACTCTTTATGTGTCTTATATCGACCTTTCAAAGATGATTATTGAGCATGTGAGAGATCCTTTTAAACTAGATAATAACCTACCTCTTAATGTACTAAATAACTAGAACTTATTTATTAAGTTGTACCCTATGGTAAACCCAACATGTGACATCTTGAATTCCAAGATTATCAGGTGACAAATGGCCTCTACATAGAAATTTTATAAGAATCTAAGTTATTATAATTAACAAAAAGAAACTGTCTTGAATTACAAGCGAAGTAACTATTAAAAGCTCAAGCTTAGGTAAAACTAGACAAGGACCCTCTACTTATCTCTTTATAATCATAAAAAAATATCATTTTTTTCTAGATCATATATAAACCGGATAAGTAAGAGAAAATCTAATTATCAGTCAAATAAATTATGAAAATAAATTTTAAATTAATAAAATATTAAAGAATTAAAAAAAACAGAGAAACCCTACCGTGTAAGTGTTAATTTCACCTAAACTCTTTTAATGTTTTTAGTAATTACTAATATTAATTTTCACTCTATAACAAAACATTGAATAACCCATCAAAACAAATCACAATGTAACAATCATAGCATACATACAAATATAAACACTGACTTAAACCATGTGTATATTTCTTTTCTAACCAGAAATTGTAGAGCCTTGGAGTCTACTTGTTTCAAACTACTTTATACTGCAATTTTAAATATTATTTAAAATTTATTTATTTTTATGTGATTAAAAAAATTTAATCTTTTTATTTTTTTACTTCAACTCAATTTTTTGATGTTATCAAATTATTTTGATGTATTGTACTAGTATAAAAAAATTTAAAATAATAATAAAAATATTATTATTCTTTCAATATATTTTTAAATAAAAATATTTTAAAAACAATAATTATTATAATTCGAAACATTCTATTATACTTGAATTGCACGATTCTGAGACAAGTGAAGCTTCTCAGACAAGGTTTTTTCTGCCGCTCACTCGTTTGTGACGAGAGTTTGTTTGTTTGTATGTTTTAAAGATATTTTTTAAAAAAATTATTTATTTTTATTTTAAATGAATATATTTTTAGTGTTTTTTAATTATTTTTATGTGCTGATATCAAAAATATTTTTTTAAAAAATAAAAAAAATAATTAATATATATTTTAATATAAAAATTATTTTAAAAATAATTACAATTATATTCCCAAACAACCTCAGGTTCCAAAGAAGCATCCATGTAAATTGGAAAGGTAAATGTAGTCCAACGATTTAATTTTGATAAAAAGTAGGTCGGAAGTGCAATAACCCAAAAAAACGTAATATATAATTTAGGTGGGAAAGCAAATCAAGCTTGGAGTATTTACGTGTCCGGTTTGTTTAGAGAATCTAATTTTTTTTTTTTTTTTATGAATATTTCATTCTCCTCCAAAATAATTCTCCTGTTTAATCCCAAAAATGTCACGTTTTTCAAGTGTTATAAAATTGAAATTTGATTAATATTATGATTAATGTATTTTAATTATTTACAATATTATGAAAATATTTTTCTTAAATTAATTTATTATTACTATTACTATTATTGTTGTACATAACTTAATAAAAAAATAAATACCAAAAATTCTAAAATTAAACAAGAAAATATACCTTTCTTCATGGTTGTATAATATCACTATAAAAATTGAACTTGTTTAAATACAACCCAAAATTTTACTCTAAAAAAATAACATAAAAGAAAAGCAAAGCCATGTTAAAAGTTTTTTAAGAATCTTTCTGTTATTATATTAGTGATAGTTTTTCTAAGTATTTTTAATTTAAAAATATATTAAAAAAATTTAAAAAAATTATTTTAATATTGTTAAAATAATCTAAAATTAATCACACAAAAAAATTAAAATAAAAAAATAATTTATATTCAAATTAAAATACTTTTAAAATATAAAACAACCATGTTATATTTTTGACATTTTAGACTTTCTTATTCAAATACTCGTTTTGAGTGTGGATAATATGACGTACTCTAGGGACACAAGCAAGAAACATAATTGGGGTTGTGTAAGAGTATGTTTGACACAATTTTTGAATTATGATTTTTAAATATAATTTAAAATTATTTTTTCATAGATAATTTAAAATAAAAATATTTTTTTAAAGAGAGAATGTTATATAAGTTAGAATTTATAATTTAAAAGTTTAAAATTCCACAAATTGAAATCTTTACTCAAGTTTACAGAAAGTATTGTTAAAGTTGAGAATTGTTGCTAACAAACTTTTACTCAAATAAAATATTAAAAAAGTTAAATTAATTTATAAAACGACAACAAACTCAACCTAAATGGAGTAACGGCACTAAAACCAGACCTGCATCCGTCCATGTGCTCTGCTACACGGACAGAGCATGCTCAGCCAAGGTGGTGGAGGCCCTGGAGGGGTCCTCTGCACAAATGCACATGCCCTATTCCAAATGGGGCACATGTATGGCAATACACCCCACGTGTCAAAAGCATAAGAGTCATATCCTTGCCTTTCTCGGACAAAGTAATTTAGTCGGCAGCCTAGATGCTTGCTTGCTATGGAATATTGCGAGCGAATTTACTACAGTCTACACGCCATGGCACATGGCTCAAGTGGTGTACGAACAGTTCATGATGGTCAATCCTCAGCCACTGGATTAATAGCGACCGGTAATCATGGCCTCACATCATTTTAGTTGAATGTGCGGCAAGGGCAGGAATTTTAGTTTAGGAGGGTAAAATTAGAAAATTCTTTTTTTGAAAGATAAAATTTATAATTTATAGAAGAAGAGAGCTAAAAAAAAAAATTTCTTTGTCCTAATTCCGCACCTGCGCGTGGGCCGTGTTTATATTGTGGCGCTCTGTGGCCGCCTGTGTTTAGAAAATCTTGTGGCATTTTGGAACTAGCCCAGGAGGCTCAATGCCCTGAAAAGGTCAAAGAGGGTATATAAAAAATGAATTCTTTCTCTCTAGATCAGGGTTAGAGTGTGCTCGGATGATTTCATAAACACTTGGGTCTAGCACAGGCCTACATGCAGCCCAAAACAGGATACGAATAGGGGACTGCAAATTGCTGGAAATCTTACTGTCACGGTTTTGAATTTCGGATTTCTATCAAGAGATCATATCGATATCGATAGAATGAAAATAACTATGGATTTATCTAAAAAGATTTCGGGATTTTATTTATAAAAGGAAAGTCTCTTAATTATACAGTTTCTTTTCATTGCCTTATATGTGGCTAGCTAGGTAAATAATGAATCCCATGCCCATGATAAGATTGGAAACTACAGGGAGAGAGAGCTAGCTCATGGAGAAAAATATCCTTGGGCTCCTATATACCAAATTACTTGCGTGGTTTGGCATCCTATAAATGGGGCAGTGCACCATGCTCTTCATTCGTTGGCTGTCACATTCACATCCAAACGATCAAGCAAGAAGGCATATATATGGATCATATATAAAGTGCAGGAATCCATGCTTACATATAATAAAGTCATCCATTTGGCTTTGGAGGCCTGTTTTTCTTATCTTCGAAATCATCGTTAAGAAGGTGCAATTACCAGGATAACTTTCTTAGAATGAATAGCATTAGGTATTTATTACAGTAAGAGGGGAGAACAACCGCCTTGGAGAGAGCAAAGACAAAGCTTAGTCTGCAGAAACCGAAGAAGAAGAGAAGAAAAAAAGAGGATTTGAATGGTTTTAATTTAACTAGAAATTAAAATGAAACTTATAAACTTGCAATAACTTTTGTCCTTTCTCTTTAGTAATAGTAATGCTTGCTTTTTTTGGATAAAGAGTAGTTCTAGCTTCCTGATAGTCATTAATGGCAACGATTCACATGCATATAGTTCTCACATTCACAAAACAGCCAGAAAAAGCTAAAGATTTTGGATTTATTGCTTGATAAATTAATATAATATTTGGACAATTTCTGCGAAGTTATTATCAATGATCATGATGCAAAATATCCATGTGATAGACGGGGAGAGGAAGCACACAAGAAATCGGTTTTCTGACCTAGTTTAAAACACTATAGCTTTCAAGATAGGAAATATATCTCATTTAATTATAATTGAAACATTTTGGAAAATCACCAGCACCGCATGTATATTAATTACCTTCTACTGCTAGAAACATTACGTTTTAACACCAAATAATGTGATATATGTTACCTTAATTTGGCAAACAAGCTAATAATCAATGGGAAAATCCCAGGGATTAATAATTTACAAAGGTTATTGTTTGGTTTCATCAGTGCTTCCTAATTATGAAAGCAAATTAATGCCGAAATTCTTTAATTATAACTTAATTTCATGGATGTTTATGATCTACCATAATCCTAGGGTGTTACAGTTTTTCTGATTAACAATATTTATGCATGCTTTGGTGTCATAGTATGGAATAATTTGTACATGAATTAAGTGCAGTATTGGATTAACTATGAGATCGTTAAGTACATTCGAAAAAGAAAAACCAGAGATACTCATGAACTCATATTTCCCTAGTACTCCACAAACACACACACACACACACACACATGTTTGTGTAGTTTTTTTGTGAAGAATCCTCGTAAGCCCCAGAGCCATCCGATCAGACAATTTTGGGCAATTACCTATATATTTGACAAAGAGAGGATTGATCGAGGTCTTACCTCTTGTCCATATAATGGAAGGAGAGAAAAAGCAGTAACAAATTAAAATGTTGGTTAATCTTGTATAAGAAAAATCAAGAATGAAACTTTGAAGCTACATGAAAATGGCAAACCAGAAGAAACATATTCAATCTAAAATGTGTGTGGCTCGCCCTTGTTTATTAATTATTAGTGGTTCACAATGGAAATAATCTGTCATCGATAAAGCTAGAAAAAAATTAAAAACAAAAAAATGCATTCATATTTTCTCACAAATGGTTACATTATACGTGTGAGATTAATATTCCAAGTACAAGAAGAAACATAAAATTAAGCAGCAGGCCGGTTATATATACAAGAGTTGTTAGGCATGCATGTTTTGAGGATGGAGTGCTACCTAGGCTTGAAACACCCGAAGGAAACGGGAGAGTTTTTCACTATGAAAAAGGTCAATTCTCAATAATCACCAAACATCGATTATTTGAGTTTGAATGAGATATAGAAACTGTAGACCATGATAAAGCTAGCCTTGTAATTTTGTATGAACGTAGCCACACCGAACCAGTAATACAATGCACTTACCTCCTGCAGAGAAGAACTTGATTCATAGGTTTATCTTTCGAGGATGTACAATTCTGAACCAAATATCATTCGTTTTCGATCTCTCAGCATAATCTATATATATTACACCAATGGAACAGTAATATGCAAATATATGTATGTTTCTATCTTCATGGAATCCACAAATACCCTTCCCTATCAAACAGTACCAGCAAATAAGTACGTAACCTTTGTACAAGACATTTTCTTCATTCTTTAAAGAGAGATTTACCCGTGTGACTCATTAGCGGTCATGGCCAAGTCTAAGCTCCAAATCGACTTCATCATCGTCAGAAACCCTCCTATTCCCTCCGTTATCTTGTATATTGGAAGATCCAATTTGCAAGCCTATACTTGTACCCCAAAGCTCATCATTCATGCTCAAGGATTGATCAGATCTCGGCACAAGAAAATCATGACTGTCATGTTTGTAACTATATGGGTCTCTAGGGCTAGATCCTGGTTGCTGAAAATACATTCCATAATTCCCTTGAGCCTCCGAAACCGGATAGTACTTCGTGGGTTCACTTGAATTTGGTACCATATATCTAGGATTCTTGATTTCCTCGCTGGCTTTGCTTGATACTGACGAAGAATTTGCAAGTTGCTTGTCTTTGGTTCGATTAGCTCGATCTTTGCGGTGTATGTTCATGTGCCCCCCTAAGGCCTGCGCGTTGGTGAAGCCTCTCTTGCAAAAAGAACATTCATATGAGCGTTTAGCAGAGATTGTTGTCCGGCTTGATAAGTCCTCTTTGACTTGTTCTTGACGATCATAATTTTCTTCAGTACTTGAAGTCTCCGAGCTTTGTTGTTTTGCCGACTCCATACACACACACACGCACACACACCAAGAAATTGAAAATCTTGTTGCGATAGTAAATATTTGCCCACCGATTTTTTTTTGAATCAGTATACGAGATAAAGGTTAGAGAAACGAAGAAAATGGGCTTTTAGTGGAGTTGATTTAGGTTAGAGAGGAATCGAGAGAAGGCTAGAGAGGGAAAGGCAAGTGGTTGTGAAACAGTGACAACACAAGTCATTGGCATTTCCATCGGGGCTTTTGTGTATTTTGTATTGAACGGAGATTCAATTTTGGCGCTTGCTTTAGTACTTTTCTTGTTGGTCGGCATTTGTGATGGATCCATTTATATCTAGTAAATTAATTTACTACTTGTCTCTTTTGATCTGCTGCTATGGGAATTTCTTTTAGTAACGCGGTTTTTATTAACTACTCTTATCAACTTTTACATTTACAATAATCACTATTAAGATACTTACAGTAATTAAGTGCTCAAGAAAATCAGTTCCACATGGTTTGATTTCCAATTTTGATGAAAATATGCTCCACACTCTTTTCATTTACATGTATGAAACGTTCAATATCATTCACGATTCTTGGACGCGATTTTAATTTACCATGTAGATAGCTCCTAGCAGCCAATGCGCAAGACGTGTGTTAATTTGGCCTCAATTCCCACCATTTCCGTAACCAAAAAAACAGGATTAATTGGGTGCAAGTTGGATAATACATAATTTTTAAGGATGCAGAACATGTGAAACAAACTTTAAGTTTAAGGGTATAATTAAGCAAATTCAAAAGTTAAGGACTAGAATGTAAATTTTGAAATCTGGGTGCCATTATCCCCACCCTTCAACGTAGTTTCTCATTGTGTGCCCTTTGTACTCGAAGATATGAGATGAACTGGGCGTGTTTAAAAAAATCAACCAACTGATTAAATAAAAAAATAAAAAAATTAATTGAAAAAATTAAACCGATAGAAAAAATCGAAAAAATTGATTAAAAAATAAAAAATCACAAGATCTGGTTCGATTTTGATTTAAAAAAACTTAAATTGATTAAACCGGATCAAACCGAATCGGTTTAATTAAATCTTAAAAAAAACATAAAAAAAAAATATTAAACTTAAATACTGTAACCCTTCCAGATGCCCCCCTCCCTTCCTCCCTTCCCTTTCCCCTAACCTTTCCAATTGCCCCCCTCCTTTTCTTTCTTTTCAGCTGCCCCACTCCTCCCTCCTGCTCCCACTCCTTTGTACTCTTCTAAAAATATGTTTTTTTAAATGATAACATTTATTTTTTTATCATAAGACTGAATTTGGTTTTTTATGATCTCAATATTTTCTTTTCAGCTGCCCCACTCCTTCCTCCTACTCCCACTCCTCTGTACTCTTTTAGAAATGTGTTTTTTTAAATGATAACATTTATTTTTTTATCATAAGACTGAATTTGGTTTTTTATGATCTCAATATTCAGGGCTTCAGGAAAAAATGAATCATCTCAAAGGATCAACTATGAACTTCTGGTTCAGGTAAATAGTGTAAACAATAGTCTCATTTGTGAAGATGGCCATCAAGAAATATTGATGGTTTTGGTAGCTACAAACTTTTCTTGGAACATAGATGAGGCACTAAGATTGGTTCATTGTCTTTTGATAAATATTTTTAAAATATTTTTGCCTTATGGAATTCTTAGATCCATCCTAAATAACAATCTATCTAAGATGTAATATAGCATCTCGTTCCTCCACTGGCATGAAGCCTAGATTAAGCTATACAACGGCAGCAACAAAAATGTTTCGATTTTTCTAGTTTTAAATGCTAAAAACCAATCGGAATTGAACAAAACTGGTTTGGTTTGAACTAGTTCTTGGTTCGGTTTGAGTTATTTTAATAAGAACTACTATTTTCTGGTTTGGTTGACTTTTTGGGTTAAAATCAGACAAAATCGGAACATGAACACCTCTAAGATGAACCTTCTAACTTTTGACATCATCGGCATATAAGAGGTAATTGTTTCCATGGTCGACTCACAGGTTGACATTACTCATGAATGCCAATATTAATCACAAAACCAAGAGGAGATCGTAATACAAAAATCTTAATCGTATTTTGAAAAATAATATATTTTATTTAAAAGTTTAAGTTTTAAGGTTAAATTGGTTATTTAATATGGTATCAAAGTTTTAATGATTAAACAGTTACAAGTTCAAATCTTATCATTATTTATTTATTTGATAAAAATTAAGCATGTAAGTCTTTAAATTTTAAAAACAAAGACTTCTATATATATATATATTAAAAAATAATATAAATTATATTTTAAAATCTCACTTAACAACTTAAATTTTTAATTTGAATTGAATATTTTTTTGACACTTGCAGTTAAATCTAGCCATTGAAAAGAAATGTTATGAAACCGCTTGGAAATCTTGGAAGAGAAATCCTCTTAGGTGTTCTATGGGCTGCAATTGTGAGTTTCTCATAATGGTTATGGTTTTGCTATTTAAATATATGATATAATCCTAAATACAAGTCTATACCTTACAAATCACTGTCTTGTTATTCTACCTACGTACATCAATTCAGTTTTCTGGGACTCTCTCCTTTTCATTAAATCAATTATATAATCCCTTATCTCTTCACTCCCCAATGTGTGCATGGCGTAGATAACTTGAAGACTGCAAGAAAGGGCGGAAAAGAGAAGGCATGTAAATAGCAATAGCGGGTACAATAACATCAACGTGACTTAACTGGTTATTTCATCCATAGCAATTGAAATTCTTATCGACGCCATAGCTATTTTTTCATCTTTTTAAGTAGCTGGTTTCGTTCTTTTTGGATAGAGAGACGGCAAGAACAACGCGGTGACAGCATTTAATCTAGCTTTGACCATGTCCTTTTGTGTTTCAAGGAAAACTTGACCATGTCCTAGAAATCACTGACAATTTAATTTTCATGTTTATGTGTATGATTTTATATGCTTTTGTATTGATTTTATATACCTGTAATAACTAGTCATTAAAATGACAAATGGAAGAAGGTCATCAACGACAACTACTCGAGTGCTGTAATGTTAATTTTAGTGCCAGTTCACAATAAGGTTCTGAAAGCTTTCTGGACCGGTCCAACCCGATATTGTTAGTGCTGGATGAAAACTCTTATTTTCCAGAGCTTAATCACAGATTTTTCAATAAAGCAATGGCCCCGTGTGGGTTAAGCATACATCTTTATTAGTTTTGACCTCAAACAGGTCGTTATCATATATATATATATATATATAACTTTTGTATTTTTATATTTTAAAAGTATTTTTTAAATAATTTTTTTATTTTACTTTTTATTTTAAATTAATTTTTTAATTAGACTCCACAATTTACTACGGTCTACTTTTTATGAGGATATTCTTATAAAAATATTATTTTAATATATTTTCAAATAAAAAATATCTTGTAAATCAATTACAATACTAAATAGGCTACCTGTAATTTATTTTTCAGATAATTTTTAAAGTTCAATTTATAAATGTGATGCTTGTAATAAGTTAGATTTGACAATGAAAATCAAATTGGACGATATCTTTAAGCTGAAGAGAATTAATCAAAATATTTTCCAGTGAATTATTGAGCCGGATTTCACCATAAGCTTAGCATAAATTTTGAAAATGATTTAATCTTGAACTTAAAGTTTCCGATTTTCTTCTAATGACATGAACGAATGATTCTCCTAAAACATATCCCACCATGAATTCCAATCGTACTGCGCAGCCCTTCACTTTTCTTTCTGTTTTTTTTTTTTTTTTAAGATTTACTTGTATGATCTTAGCAAGGGGCACCCCTTTTTTTCCTTTTGTTTTTCATTGCTTGAATTTCTTGAATGTCCATTCATAGACCTCTAGGTGCAAGCAGTCGTTTTCTCTGACATCTACCGCTTGATCATATGCCCCATATGCTAGTCCATAAAGGAGTGATCTCCCTTCTCTGTGACCAAGGAGAGGAATGGACAAAACATTGCTGTCACAGCCATCAGCATGAATTGCCAGATAAGCACATGACAGTAAGGTTCTGGCTACATGCATGATAAACAATTCCAATTCATCTAGATGCCTTTCGTTCTCGTATATTATGATGAGATTGTCATTTACCACCGTATGCAGATGCACAACTGAAGTTTTCAACACATTGATATATTCACAATTTCGCTTTTAATATGGCACGATCTTCTTAACTTATTCAGTGTTCATATGTTATTGGAGTAGTCGATCTCCTAATCCAGGTTTTGAAGGTCATATTTTTCGATATTTTCTCAAAAACTATAGGCAGGTAACACTTCTTCCGACATGAGATCCGGAATGAAAGTTTTGAGCCTAGGTTTGAGGGTAACTTTTATTTTCACAAGGTTGTCAGAAAACCCCAAACAAGAACAACAAAAGCTGTGAAATTCAGTTTTCCGTTTTGCTCCATAAAACCTGATATGTAACACATCCACTGTCTTCTCAGATAATAACTTTAAGATGTTTCTTTTTATACTTTTTTTTTTTAAATTATCATGACGTTTTGCGAAAAGTACTTTAAATATGTTTCCATTCGTAATTATAAGAATAAAAACTTTGGTAGCAACAATTTGACCGCCAATGCGTGAAGAAGAAGAGCCTGCTGTGATATGGGCCACAACTGCAAATGGAGAGGCCCATGTTTTGTATGGCACGTCCAAACCTGGGGTGGTATGCTCAAGTCGGCAAAAATCTAAGTTTCTTTTTTTTGGTTGATGACCAAGTTGTTACTGTTATGATAAAAATGACCAAGTTAATTTAGACCCACGAAGAAAATAACTCATGTGACTTAACCCTTTAATTAAAGGTCGGCTTCCATGCTTATATTGGAGATCAGCTGGGATTTTCCACTGAAGAACAAAAAAAAAAAATCAATAGAAGATATTTAAGTCGCAATGGGACAGGCTTAATTGTTCTTTCAAGAGACAATCATACGTTCTTTGTTCTTTTATGTCATTGGAAGGTCAATTATCAGCATGAATGATATTAGAGCTAATGATAAACAAACTATATATATACAGGTCGATCAAAGGTGAAATGTTTCAATTGCTTTTTTTGTTATTTAGTACTAAAGTGGCATATGAATTTTTTTTAAAAATATTTTTAATTAAAAATGCTAATTTATTTTCAGATTTTATTTTTATTTTTAACATCAAAATTACCAAACAATTTTTTTTTAATTTAATATTTTTTTCAAGTTAAAAACAATTTAAAAATCATTGCCAGACAATCACGTAATTTACGAATGTAAGAACTTCAATCTCTGATATACACCTGCTACCTCACGAATGTAAAAGCTATAGATTCCACAACTTTAGGTGGTAGAAAGGGAGTGGATGACATATGTGGTATTAAGCATTATTCCGAGCAAATTAATCGTTGCTCCTTGGAAAGCTTCGCTTCAATTTTGTAGCCTGGGGATCGTTTCTTTTTTAAGAACTAGCAGTAATACTACTAATTAATTGTCTTCGAAATTGCACACAGTAGCTAGGAGTCTAGCTAGAAACAGCTGATGGAAAAGCTGAAGGCTTTGTATAGAATCTGCATGGATGTGGTCATATAGGGCGTACCCGCACTTGCAAGAATACCTTGCTATATAGAGTGCAATAACTCATTATCCATCGAGATAATAATGCACGATGCATGAAGGGTACATTCATACCATGTTAATTTTAAAGCCTGGTTTGTTCTTCCCTTTTCTCTTTGGTTAAAAATCACTCAAAAACACATCTCTCTCTTGCCCATCATAGACCTAAATACGAAAATTATTGAAGTGCAGATGTTGTTGAAAGCAATGCACAGGGGAGAAAAGTGCCACATAAAAGAAGGGGTTGGGATTTGGGAAGGAAATTAGCAGAGATAGATGGTGATGTGCGCCGACTGGGAAAAGGCTTTGCTTTATGCCATCCCCCTCCCCTCACTTTCACTGAAATAAGCAATCTGGTAGCTTCTCCTCTTGCTTAAGTGTCTCTCCTCTTTCCTCTCTATTGTCATCAATCAAGTGTTGGGGACAGAGTCTTTTTAAAATTCCCAACATAACATAACAATTACATGCAAAATAAAATAAAAGAAGAGCAGATTTCACTGCTTTTTTCTTTTTTAAAAAAAAAACAATTGCCCTCGTCGATTTGATTTATTTCAATTCTAGATTTTTTTTTTTTCAATAACATCCCCTTACGTTTATGTTTGCGGGATGTGATTTTTTTAATTGACATGAAACATTAAATTGCTTCTTAACTTTATAAAATAGAATTTAATTTTATTAATTTTCAAAAATTAAAACAACTAGGACCTACATTGACACAACCAATCAAATGCTTCCATTTTTTCACTTGGGCGTGGAAAATTATAGTTTGGTCCTTATAGTTTAAAGTCTTCTCTTTTTGGTCTTTTTTTTTAGGATTTCACATCCCAGTACTGAACTTCATCTGTTTTATGTTTCAGTCTCTTAATTGTAAGAGAAGAGAGCGTGATCGAAGAATGGGAGAGGAGAGAAAAAGCTGTTGATCGCCCATTTCAATTACTCAAAAGAATGGATTACATGTTTTTCACTTTTAAAAATTAAAAAAAAAATATTTATAAATATATATAAAGGGTGACTGGTGCGAGAGCCTGGCATTCCTCTATTGGGCTAAACAGGCCCCGGTCTCTTCGGCCCATGCACATGACATGGGTTTTTTTTTTTCTCTCTATTTTTCTAAAAATTGTTTGTTATGGGTTTAAAATAATTTTATGTGTTTTTATAGCATTGTTAACAATTTATTTTTTAATTATTATATGTTTGATGTTGAAAATATTTTTTAATAAATATTCAATAAAAATTAATGTCTATTTTTATTATTATATATATAATAAAAAACTTCAAGAAATAAGTTTATTAAATTCATTCATGCTTATGACATGAATTAAATGAGTTAATCTAAATTGTTGTTATTTTGATGTAGAAAAAAAAATATTATAAAGATACAATCTTGAGAATAGACTGTTGTTATTTTGATGTAGAAAAAAAATATTATAAAGATACAATCTTGATTTTTTTAAATAAATTTAATTTTAATTTGGTCGATAAAATCCTATATAGACCTATCAGTTTATTATATTTTATCAAATCATCTTTAACCCGTTTGATTTGAAATTCATTTCTAACAATGTGAATGTCGAAGTCAATAATATTTCTAAAAAGTCTTCCGAAATTAATTGCTACCAAAAAACCTAAATTAATTGCTCTCCCTTAGACATTGACCTTTAATTCATTCTTTTTTAAAACAATACGTATATAAATTTTGTGCTCCTATTTTCTTTTTTATTCCTTCATGGTATCTTTATTTTTTAAAATTTTAATTTTAATTCAAAACTTTATTTTACTTGTTTTCTAGTTTCTAAGTTTAAGAGAAAATATAAAAAATCATTGATTGATTATGAAAAATATTAATTTTTGTATCGATACATTTCATTGGATGAGAGGAGTTTTATTAATTTTTTTTGTTTTATAAATATAAAACTATATTTCTAACAACCTCCAAGATAAAAAAAAAAAAATAGAAGGAAAATTTGAGGTTTTATATTTCTAAAAACCTCCAAGATAAAAAAAAAATAGAAGGAAAATTTGAGGTTAAGTATTTGAATACTTATTTGTCTTTTGCTTTTATAAAGAAAGATAAACATTTTATTTTAGTATTTAAATATTAATATCAAGCAACTCTTTCTCATGTTATCAGCCTGTACATTTTAAAATTCATTCCATTCAATGTAAAAGATTCTTTTATGGTTTTCAAATAAGAAAACGACGATAGATCAATGAAACGCCTCTTTAGTATTAGCACATTTATGTTAAAAATTAATTTAAAATTCTATCGCGATGCAGTATTAACAATTTATTTTTAATAATTTTTAATAAATATAATTATTAATTTATCTAATTAAATGTATGTAATATTTTTTTATTTATAATTAAAAATTTTCATATAAAAAAATAAATTGATAACATCCACATATTTATTTTTATGAGTTAAAAAAGATTTCAGCCGGCTTGCGGTGAAGAGCAGGTAAACTAATTAGTGAAGCCTATGACACTGACGCGTGAACGCTCTTTGAAAAACTCACAACTCAGTAAAGTTTAGCCTTTGTAGCTATAGCCTTGTAGTCATCTAGTGATTACCAAACAGTATTTAATGCATCTGTGATTTTAATTATATTTCACAATTATATGTATCATCATCGATCCATTGATGAATATATATAGTTTTTGTACACGGAACCAGATCAGCTTCAAAATGCTCCACCAGCACATCAAGTCTGACGCATCAGCTCTCTTTAATTTACTCGGTAAAGTTTAGCCTTCGGAGCCGCGTCCAGTGCAAGATCGATGACAGGTTCTCTCTGAACTATATATATTTGGCTTGTAGAAAAACGAAAGTTGATTACTATTTTTACTGCTAAGAATGCTTACCATAAATTTCTATATACTGATACTGGCCTCAAGATCAACGAATAGAAGATCCATGGAGCAGAAAATGAAAACAAGGGCGTGACTCATTCACTGATGGAAAAGCTTCTTTAATTACGAAAAAGATAGCTGAAGACAATTACATCCAATCTACAAGCCAAATCGATCCACTAGCTCAAGGTCGTCCGTATCAGGGCTGGACATATATAATACTGCGCATGCATTGTTTCTTGCAAAGCAATTGCACGCATTCTTCATCCCTGGCCATGTGGACAAAGAAATATATATTGCAAGAACAATAATGCTCCACAATCATTCTAAAAGCCGATGACAAATTATTAGTACCAGTACTGCTTTAACTTTCATCTCACCTTTTTCCTTCTTCTTGTGTTCAACGACGGATCTAAAGATTCAGTTAAGTTTTTTTTTTTTTTTTAATGTGTTTGTGTGTATACATATAGTCAAATCATAAGAAAAAAGCAGGCATCTTAAAATTCATGACCGACCGCATATTAGCATGTGAGTTGGAAGAAATAAGAAAATTTAAACTAGAAATATTCTTTCCTTCTAATTTATTTTTTTAAAATTAATTATTATCGGCTAACGTAGTAGCTCATTGGAAGATTCAGACAAGTTAATAATTCTAAAAATATATACAAAATATTTTCTCTGAGTTTAATATAATAGATAATTATGAGGTGTTTGAGAATGAATTCCAATCTTTTTTTTTTTATTAAGATTTGATTTTTTTTACTTTAAATTACTTTTTTACTTTTTTTAATTATTTTGATACACTGATTAAAAAATTTATTTTAACATTTTTCTGACAAATGAAAAATAAAGTGATTATATGATCTTTGATCTGTTTACAAGATTTAATGTTTTAAGTAAAGCAAATTATAAGGGATTCAAATTCATATGGTCTCAAATTTATGATTTGTTTCCGTAAGATGTCAGGTTTATTTAAGTTAAAAGGTCCATTCAATAATCTATAAGAAATGGAAGCATGACAAAGACGGGGATGAGTGTGATGACGAGGGGTCTACTTGAACTGCTGGGAAGTTAATTACTCATAAAGCTACTCGATGAGGTCCAACGCCCATAGCTATTTCAGTCTAGGAGCACTATTAATCATATTTTATTCAAATTCATCATTAATAACATCAATTGTGGAGATATAATTGGCAGGAAAATAATTTTGGGCCTGTAAAAATTTTAATCATCAAAATATTTTGATTTCTATAGAACTCTAAATTCAATTGTGTATTTGTGAATGTAGTTTTTTAAGCTATAATTGGGCTTGCAGTTGTGGCAGCTCAATGCTGCATTCTCCACGCAATAAAAACGAAATCATGATTAGTCCGGTTGTCTTCTAGCTGTTAAATTATACTGATCGATGTCAGTGAAAGAATTTCATTGACCGATGCCAGGAATGTTGAACTGGTCAACAAAATGAACGGCCATGATGATGAAGATTGGCCTGCCAGGGTTGTATAATGAAAGGACTCGATTCCTCGAAGGAAGATTTCGAACACAGTATCGAGGCATATTTTGTACTCGGATCGACAATTGTCCCGGAAGTCTAAGCGTAATTGCTTTTTTTTTTTTTACATTTCAAAAATATCTTTTAAAAAAAATTATAATTTTTTTTATTTTAATATATTGTTATTAAAAATAATTTTAAAAAATAAAAATATTATTTAAATATATTTTAAAATAAAAAATATTTAAAAATTAATCATTATCACAATCTAAATAATATAATCTAAATAATATAAATAAGTGTGTTTGGAAATGCGATTATTTTTTAAAGTATTTTTTATTTAAAAATATATTAAAATAATATTTTTATTTTTTAAAAATTATTTTTGATATTAATTTATTAAAATAATATAAAAAATATTAAAAAATTAATTTAACATTAAAAAATTATAAATTAAAATTTTTTAAAAATTACTTTTAAAATGCAAGAATAGATAGGATCTAAGGCGTAATGATAAGACATGACGCAGGGTACTACATCATGAGGATCCTCAATCACATTTCAGTATCTTACTGGACTGAGGTAGAGCATGTACAAGGTACATAGTTGTAATAGATGCAAACATGTGGTTTGCTTCATTTCTTTGCGTCTTTCAGGTTTCTTTCAGAATGATTATGGCTGGCCCGTGTGGTAGTGAAGTTCCAATTACAAGTGTGAAAATAAAATAAAAAAGTTCTATCCGACGAGCTCCCTTTTGTGCTCATTCTTCTAAATCTAACCATATTAATTATTATTAATCTTTATAAAATATATATAGTTAGACTTTTGAGAAAAATCTTATAATAGTTTGCCTTTCTCACATACATTTTAGTTGTGAGAAAATGGGTGTTTGGATGAATTTATCATACAATTAAAAAAAATATTATATTTTTCATTATATATTATACAAATTGAGGTTCTCCTGCTATTTCTTTGTCAACGTCAAAATCTAGGATGACTAAGTGAGTGGAGCTAATTGTATACACAGATAAACCAACTTAACAAGAGATCAATGGCTGGATTTGATTTGGGATCTCATAATGAATCATCTCTTTGATTATTATTTAAACCATTAAATCAATTTCTTTTCCTACTAGGATAAAAAAAAAATTGGATTTTAGCCGAGATTAGAAAATGGGCAATGCAAAATTGGGCCATTAATATAGGTGAAATTTGATCATTGCTATAGATTATGATAACAAATGACGATAGCTATAAACTAATTAAGCGAACACCCACTCAATGCGTCGTCTTAAGGATGTTTATCGTTTATTTAGGCTGTATTAACCTAAGCACTGTTGAAATTTAAGTTAAACACATTAATTAACAGGTTGCAATTGCACTCAAATTAATATAGCAGGAAAGAATAGTTTATTTATCCCATCAAGGATTCCGAAACAAATTGTCAACTAATTAATAAAAGGGGAAGGTAATTAAAAAGAAAAAAATTCTATTATGTTCAGGCTATAATTACCAATATTTATAGCACAAAAGAGATAACTATAAGAAAAAAATAAAAATAAAAATAAAAATAAAAATAGGAGATGTATTTTTATACAGTGGAAGAGAATTATGCCAAGGACGGCATGAGGTTGGATGTGGGGATAGCTAGCGGTGTAGTGTCTGCCTTGACCAATGGCCAAATATGGAAAGGGATTTAGTGTTTTAGTTGTCTGAATCGCTGTGCACGGACCAAAACCTTACATTCTGTTTAAGGAAAAACATCATACCATTTGACACCCAGACAATGTCGGGAACATGCAAACCATCAGGTTTTGGGAAAAGAGCGTCGTATCCAATGGCTCTCTCACCTCTCATTTGTGCATATGATATCATGTAAACATGCCATCATGATTGAAATAACAATGCATTAGTCACATTTTCTTCTCAAAAAGTTAACGATGTCAATTCCCATCGTCTTCATAGATCCAAACAAAAGCTCGGAGCTTTTTCTTCGACATAACCCCACATATATTCAACAGAAGTATATAGGAGCAGTGCTGCCTATTGGATCTGAGCTGCTTAAAGAACGACTAATTTCGGCCCCCGCTCCACCCAAATAGAAGAAGAAGAAGAAGAAGAAGAAGAAGATAGGGATCTGCTTACATGTGCGATTTGTAATTTGATATTAAAGAGTTTTGATTCTAAAGACAAGAACATGAGTCTTAGCAAACCTCATTTATTTTCAAATAAATTTCAGCACAAACTTAAAGCCTTATATATAGAGGCATCTTAATTAAGAAATGAAAACATTCTCTAATCTCACCTGACAATTTGAGTTTTTTATTGGACATCTTTTTACATACACACGCATGCACCATAATTCATGCAACATCATGCAATCTGACTTTAGTATTATACAATATAAATAATAATGTTTGATGATGTTGGCAACCTCCTGGAGATTGGATCAAAGTTAATACAGGTGGGGCTAGTAGGGGCAACCCACTGCTGGTTGTATTGTTCGGGATGGCAGTGGTATTTGGCTAGCTAATTAAGGATTTGAGCTTAATTGTGCCGGGGGTTCATTTTCCCCCCTCCTGTTCGTCCTGGAGCTGCTGATATGTTAACTCAAGATTCAGGTGGGAGTGGCTTGATTGTGGTGCTAAGGCCCCTTTAATTACCAGAAAAGAAAATGATGTTGGCAACCATCCAGCATGAAACTAATTTTCTAGTAATTGCTTGCTTTTGGTTCGCAGCTTAAACAGCTTAGAACTCCTTCGCTAGAACAGGAAGACCTAATGTCATTTTATTTGTCATCCACCTCTTAATTTTGTTCTTCTTTCATATCGTCTTTTTCCATGAGTACTAAACAGCGTGATCGGTCTTTGATCTATTTAGAATAATCACAAAATAGTATAATATCCACCGGGGAGTTTTACCATCTTCCATTTTTAATAAGATCAACTCCTTTTGTTGACCTAACAAGAACCACAATCCACATTAACTACATAAAAAATTACAAAAACGAAATAGAAACAATAAGAAGAATTAAGAAATGAAAAAAATATAACATTTTTTACTGGATGAATCATCAAAATTCTCAGTCACACACCCACCTTTTCTCTCTCATTCTTTCTCTCTAAAGCAATGGGAGATATCGATCAGAAATCTAAACTGAAGCTATAAGTATATACAATATAAAAAAAAACGAGATTTTTCTTTTTCAATGAAAGTCGATAATAGTATTAGAAAAGGTACCAGCCAGTAAGAGAATGGCTAATGGCTACTAAGACAAAAAGTTACACTAGCTTAAACCATACAATATGCTGACAGAAAATCTAGATAACATAATAAGAATCATGATTAAGAGAAAAAAGGAACTTGATAACAGAAAATAACATGTGAAAAGTAGCAGGAAAATGCGTTTCTAGATCAGGGAGAATATTAATTTGCTTTGGAATCTAACATCTTCTGAACTTCTTCAAGAAAACTTCTGGATTAGCTACTAAACATAATGCATCTTATAATACATGATCGCAAACTGGTGCAACAAGCCAATTGCAAGCTTCCAAGATCAAACGTGTTAATTTGTGTTGACAAGGCTGCACAAGTTGATCACCTAATTAAGAGATCCCAGTCGAAGTTCCAAATCCAATTCATCCTTGGAGTCACGAACAAGACCAATCTCCAAATCTAACCTCACAATCTCAGCCTTCTTCCAGATCTTGAATCCATCTTGTTGCGTGAAACCACCAAAGTTTTCAGTTGTGAAGAAGGATTTTCTGGTTCCGGTTGTTGTTAAATCAGAAAGTTCAGAGCTTGAAGGGTCAAGAATGGTACCATCAATGGTCCATTTCTTGACTTCAGAAGCTAAAGGTGGTGTAGATAGTGCAGAAAGAGGAGGAGACACCAAGGATGGTAATGTGCGAGTGAATGGAGGACATAAACTAGGGTTAGGGCTAAGGTTCGGAACAGGACACTGAGCGTCCCTTGGAGGTGACCTTCTTAACCTGGCTCTATCTCTCCTATGAACATTCATGTGACCGCCAAGAGCTTGAGGAGATTTAAATTCCCTTCTGCAGAAGCTACACGTGTACGATCTTGGAGGCCATGAAAGACTATCAAGATAATCTTCTCCAAAGCTTTGGCAGCTGCTAAGGTTCCATGAATCTCTGAGTTTCTTGTTGCTGTTAGTGTTGTTGCACGCTTCACTGCCAATACTATGATCTTCCAAGCTGCTGCTAAAACTGTTCCTCTCCATGAGTTCTTTACGGTTCGGTCAGACCTAGCAAGATAAAAAAGACAACAGCATTCTAGCTCAAATCAAGTCAATTTATAAAAGCAAACCACGATAGTAAGAAACCCTTCTCTCAAAAGTTAAAGAGTACAAAAGAAAGAGATGGAATGAAAGAGGGAAACAAAACTGACCAAAAGATGTAGTCTATGGAGATGATCTAGACTTGGGTTTTGGGTTTGAGAGAGAGCGAGAGGAAAAGCGGAGTGATTAATAAAGTTGGAGCAAAGAGCACATCAAATTCTGAACCAGAAGCTGAAAATCCCCTTGAAGGTACTCATCCCCAGAAAAGTGCTCCTGCTCCACATGTTTTGGCCACTGCTTGCTATATGTACTGGAACCTCGGCCTGCCAGGTTATTACCTTTATGCCGAATCTAGCTCGAGTTATTGGATGCTCTTCACTTGTCATTAAATTTTACTAAAGTACATACGAGTCTAATTTTTGTGCAACAAGTGTAATGAAAACTGAAGAGGGATCATGTATAGATGGGCACAGCTCAACATGCCCAATGACTTGTCTGGATATAATTGGTTGAATTAATTTAATGAAACTAGCTAGGAAGAGAGAGAGGAGGCCTTGTTGTTTGCTCATCACCACCAAAATGGGTACCCTAATAGCGAGGAAGACAAAATTCTGTTTGTCGATGATCGTATCCCAAGGCTACCACTACTTCACGAGATCCTAATTAATTACCCTCTTTTTTTTCTCCCTAAGCATTTACCCCTTGTTCAGAACAATTGCTTTTGTTTTTTTTAATAATATAATCGTTCGGGATCAATATATTGATTTTTTTCGAAACAATATATAAAATTGAAACAAATATTAAGGGCAAGTTATATGTCCTCCAATTAAAGGTCGTCAAAGATATCCCTTTAGTTTTATTAATATATTATATGGACCTCTTATTAGTAGCCACCCCTTGCTTGAACCTTGTTAATTATATATAACCTGCAGCGGATACTACCATATCTCATCAACAAAGAAAGAAATAAATAATAATAATTCGATAACCATAGCAGAGCATGATAAATATTCTTCATAGAGCTTAAGATTTTCAAGATCCTGGGTAAAATATACTGCAGAAAATGGTAGCAAAAGGAGGGGTGATGGATGCTCCTACAAGAGCATCTTTTGCACCCCCGATGATGGGACTACGTTAATTAATGGAAACTAAATTTTCACGCAGCCCGACTTTTGCCTAATTCATTCAAGAATGAATGCAGTATTTGCTACAATCTCTCTTTCCTTGCATTTTATTTATTCATCTAGTTTTTCTCTTTACTGGACCCTTGCAATTTGTTTATCTTTTGCACATTCGTGGGCAATAGTTGGAAGTATAGTTGCTACAGTGTTCATGAGAATTGCAAGTAGCCAGTTTCATTTCATTCCAAAAAGCTTTGATTTGCACAACTCCATCTACTTCAAAGACAGGTTATCTCAGTGCAGCAAGATTTGTTTTCCATTTTCAAGTGAAAAGAAGGTGGAGTTTTTTCAGAGAACCCATATGGACAAAAGATTGTGCCACATTTAGCATAGCTTTCTTGAAAGAATAGTGGCCAGTAAGGGAGCCTGTGGTCTGCTATATATAGCTGTGATGTTGTGAGGTTCAACAGCCGAAATTGCAGGGTTTACCCGCAGTGCAATCCGGTGCCGTCTGCTCCACTCATAATTAAAGATCGAGCGCCACACCAAAAAGGTTTGTTTTTTTTTTTTTTTAATAATGATCAACCAGCTCTAACGATTTAGTTACCATGTTTATCAATGAGGGGGGGGAACAAAGGAGAAGAATGCCTGGTCCAATGCTAGATCAAATAAATACTGTATTTAATTGTATTGAAGTTGTAAAAAATTCCCAATTTTTTTTTTAATAATTTAGGTTTTAGAGTAAAAAATATATTTTTTCAATCAAAATTTTCTCTTTTTCTATGTGTATTTTTTTTTGTTTGACGAAATCATGATTTTTTCTTTATATGGTCTTTTGAATAAAAACTTAAAGCAATTAAAATGATTTAAATTTAGGAGAAAAAATGTATTTCTTTAATAAATTATTGAAAAATCAAGTTGTAGGACATTCAAACCCAAAAATCTTAATTTTTAACTCATTTCACTTAAAAACATTTAATTTTTTTAAGAATTTCAATGACTTATCCTATTCATAATCTTAAAACATCATCTAATTAGTCTAAAAACTAAAATTCAAATCAAATGAAAAAATAATTATGAGTCTCAATCAATACTTTCCAGCATAATTAGAGATTCAAATACTTCCATTAAATACCTCTAGTCAGGTGGAACTTATATATATATATATATATAAGGTTTGTCTATTTTTGTATTTCAGAAATATTTTTAAAAAATAATAACATTTCTCTTAATATTTTAATTTATTTTTATATAAAAATTATTTTAAAAAATAACCGTTATTATAATAATTTATAATCAAAACATGAATATCAAGAACTTGAAGAGTCTAATATATATATTAAAAAAAAATTAAAGAATAAAATTGTAATTTTATGGTTCTCGAACACTAGAACCTTTGAATTGTCGACGCATTAGTTATAGCGAGCCGCATTGCATTTGTCTTTGTGATTACAAGAGCTAGCACACTAAATCTGCTTTGATTATAATTGTAATATTTTTAACATGGTAATCAAGATTAAAGCATGCTTGACTTAATTAATTATGGCTGAGCCAACGTTGAAAGAGTGGCATATCGAATTTGGTAAGGGCAGTACTAGGATTACTTAATGTCCCTAAACTTGATCGACTTGATGTCATCAATTAAATATTTATAAAAAGAAACGGAACCGATTCACGAGCATTTTCAGTTTTGTCGAAAGCTATCAATATATATACATGTGATAGCTAGCATGAACCTGACTGGAAACCCTACCAGCAGAACAAAAGGCATACTGACATAAAGCAACTCTTTCTAGTTTTGCTTTCATATTCGAACTTAGATCCCTCCGAGAGTTGAGCCACATCTCAACACGCAAAACACAAAATAGCAGCACTGTTTTACTTTTTATATCAATACTAATTAAGAAATCAAACATTTTATGCACCAGAAATCAGAAGCTTGAGATGCCAGAATTCCATCTTCCACAAAAAGTCAGTATATTGATGAAAATCTCTCCATTGGTAAATGAAGCGGAGGCTTTAAATGCATCAGAAATCAAGTTCTCTTGCTTCTTCGTTGGCACCATTCGTTCCTCTCCATCAGTCTTCCCTCCTAAGAGACCAATTATAATTCCCACACATGCCTTCAATGGATTCACCTCCAAACGATCCTGTTTCAAAACCGAATAATATTTTGGGTCAGTAGGGAAACTGGGTCAAGCTCGAATTCTTCTTCATTGAAGTTCCAGCCACTTATCCTTCTAAACTTCACATTTTGAACCCCAGTGTCACCCTCTATATCCTCGTGATCCTCTTGTTCTTAAATACCATTACCAGCCTGGCTTGACATCCCATACAAAGCCTTAACACTTGGCAACCCATGGAAAACATTCTTGACCAAAAAGTCTAATCCTTAACAGTTTTTGAAGAGAGAATGCTTTAAGAGCTTATCAGTTCAGGGTCTGTTTCAAGGGCCTTGATCAAGAAAAGAAGCAACCATATGACATGCACTGCCGAAACTATGAAAATTGAGGTTGAAAGGAAAACGATATTGAGATGAAAAGGGCTGAGAGAAATCCATGATGTTATAAAAAGTTTTACTATAAAAGAGAAAAACTGAATAATATTATGAATAATCAAATCTATATTGAAATAACTCATAAGCCGGGAAAAATTACTAAATATGATAAATTTCAATTATTCAGAGAAATAAAAATACGGTAAATTGACAAAATTTTAGAAAAAAACAAAAATAAATATCATCACAAAATAATGTCTCTAAGTTGTCGAAAGCTGAAAAAAAATCTAGAAAAATGGAGGCCTGAATGATGGAATTTGGGGTCCAAAACAACCTCTAGCAAGCATGACTAGTTACGTGCGAAGAACCCGAAACAAGCTTTTCGAATTGGGTGATTGGTGTCATTCTAACGCCCGTAGCAAAAATTATGACCAAAATACTAAATGCGAGCAAATATCTCAAACCGAACCTAGACTACTATTTTCTACTATCCTTGCGCCGGTCTGCCCTTTCATGGTAATCCAGCAACATCAACCTCATATCTGACAGCTTAATTGCTGCAGAATCTTCTGCATCAGTGTCCATACATCACCTTCAAAGCCTTAGAAAACTTCCTGTTCCTGCAATTCTTCTTGTGCTTTTCATCATGATAATCAGAGAATCGAAACCTCTTCGTTATCTTCATGATCGAACACCTCGAAGGAGGTAGGTGAGATAAAGGAGGGCGATAATGGGCTAATTCCAATGCAACAATATAAAAAGACCATATATCATCTTTGAAACTATATCCTGTATGTGAGTGTATAACCACTGGTGCCATCCAATACGGGGTCCCTGCAGTATCAGTTTTAACCTCATGCTTGATGAGCAAGTCAAAGAGGATGATCTTTCATAGGTGTTCAATTCGTAAATGAGGCTGATACGCCAAAATTTGCGAGCTCTACTTTACCGTTCGATTATATAAGAATGTTTCCGTCCTTGACATCCGTGTACAAATGGCCTTGATTATGAAGACAAGACAATGCGTTTAGGGTTTCCTTGAGAACTATATAGCAATGCATGACTCTGGAAGACCATCAGGGAAAGAAAAGTAGATTGTGGATTGAAGAGAACCTGCAGACATGAAAGGCATAACCATCCAAAGATGGCGATCAACAGTGAAAGAACAACGAGATTCAAGAATGTTAGGGAGTGAAAGAAGTGACATGGTCTTGGTTTCACGTCTTAGACCATCCAAATCGGCTCGAGATTAATCCAGATCAAAGCATTTGATAGCAACAAGAGTTGAGTTCATGGGGACACATGTTGCCTTGTAAACTGTGGCACTAAAACGAACACCAATCCCGTCCAAGATAGTGTATGCTTTTGAGTCGAGTATTGAACCCTTTTGGATATTTGGTCTAGTACGTGAGCCATGAAGCCCGTTATGGTTTTGTCATGACTGAGTCTCGAGAGAATCTTTTTGTTTTGTTGATTTGGGTGTGGTGTCTTAGGGAGCTTGACAATACGGAGAGTTTATTTTGGGAAAGAAAGACAAGGGAAAAAGGGGAAGAAAGTAGGTATTTTGCAGGCGGTTTTGTAGTGGTGTTTCAGGTTTAAAAGGGAGAGACGCAGTTAGAGCGTTGATCGATCATACTGTAATGAAAAAAGAGCCAGAGGATGCATGTGAACACAGGACTGCTTTTCATATGTTCACTTTTCTACAAATCGCTCAATGTAGCTTGGATCTTGGACCACCAATGACTTGCAATTTAATGTTGTTCAGAGCTAGAATAATAAATTCATAAAATCCTAAACAGATAAAAGTCTTGTGCAATAAGTAGCAACTAATTAGTAGAGAATCAAACCAGAGGATGCCCTGCATCTCCAGAAAATGCCCCGCTCAAGGACTAAAAATAATAGACCGTTATCTATGGAGGACATGAGTGAATATGATGTTGTGAATATGATGTTGTGCCCAGCTGCCTGAAATCTCAGTTTTTGCTGTCTTACAAGGTGAGTATAGTACAAAGGCCGATTTATACTGGAATAGAATGAACGAGATTCCATGGCAATTTACCACCTCAGAGTCATGTCCCAAGCACAACAAGAAAATGGTGATTACAAGAGACAATAAGGTGACTGGAGCTAGAATAATAAATTCATAAAATCCCAAACAGATAAAGGTCTTGTGCAATAAGTAGCAACTAATTAGTAGAGCATCAAACCAGAGGATGCCCTGCATCTCCATAAAATGCCCCGCTCAAGGACTAAAAATAATAGACCGTTATCTATGGAGGACATGAGTGAATATGATGTTGTGAATATGATGTTGTGCCCAGCTGCCTGTAATCTCAGTTTTTGCTGTCTTACAAGGTGAGTATAGTACAAAGGCCGATTTATACTGGAATAGAATGAACGAGATTCCATGGCAATTTACCACCTCAGAGTCATATGTCCCAAGCACAACAAGAAAATGGTGATTACAAGAGACAATAAGGTGACTGGAGTGGGAACACGTCCTTTATCCTTCCTCAGTAACATTCCTTCAATTACAGGGTAGTTTACCATCAATATGTAAAGTGATAGGAATACCTGCCCAAATGTCTCATTCCAACTTCCTGCAATGAACATCTCAGCTACTCCTCCAATAAAGGAAACCATGTTCAGAATGATTAATGTAATAATTGGCGTAAGTATCATTGTTGATGCTTGGAAATTCAGTTTTCCCATTTGATATAATGCAACTTGTTCATCATCGGCTACTTTGTTTGTCGGCAGGAAACTGGCTTCTCTCATGCCAAAGCATTTCACGATAGCATCTAAACTACCAAAAGTGTAGGCCGTAACTGACTTCATCATCCAAACGCGCTGCTCATTTAACAAGGTCTGGATCGAGGCTCCTGTGGATAGGATCTCTTCTAAATGTTTCAAGAGAGAAGCTAGAAAAATGAACGAAAAGACCATAAACCATGAAGATGAGACCTGTTTCAGAACACAAACAAATTTTAGAGCCTACAGCTATTAAGCGAGTAAACTCGTTAAAGTGCCGAAACAGGTTAAAAAGATACAAATGAAAGTCTTCTTTAGAAATTTAATAGCTAAAACTTGGGACTTGGAAGAATTAGTTCCTCCGCCTCCTTACGACACCTCTTGAACCAGCAAAACAACTATATTTCACTCAGAAATGAAGAAATACTGGCCTTCCATTGCACTGTTTCCACAGCCAATGGTGAAAAGCCAGAAGTGTCTCTCCACCAGAGACTTTTTTTCGTCTAAATATCACCAATCTCCCACAACATTCGCCGTTAATATAAAATTTCATGTAAATGACTGCTGCTATCAAAACGAGAGAGAACAGATGAAAGAAACTTAAAATGGAGAATTAAGATAGAAGACAAGGGCATTGGTATTCTTACCTGAGGGTATATGGAGATGCCATTAAGGAGACAAAGTTGAGGCAGCGTAGCTAAACACCACAAGGGCAAGAAATAGAGAGGCTGAAGTGCAAGGTAGCCATAGCACATGGTTTGAAGTAATGGCATTCTCGATAGGCCATAAATGAAAGGGCAGAACTTTGAGAGGGTAACTTCAAACAACCCAGAGTTCCATCTCGTTCCTTGAACTAGCAAGTCATTCAAATTTGTGGTAGAGATGCCCAAGAATGCTGGCTTTGAAGGATTACAAAAAACAGAAGTTTTCCCTTTGCAATGCAAGATGAACCCAGTAAAATAATCCTCTACTACTGAATGATACAAGAAACCCATCTGCTTTCAAAGCATGAAGAGAATACATAAATTTATAATCCATAAGGATTTAGAGCAAAAAAGAAAGCCAGGAATTGATCACGCCACTCTTGCCTGTTCACCCCAGAGAGTGTTTTTCTCATAGGTGCAAGAGGATAAAAATTGGGCCTCTTGTTGGAGTTTGCATGATGATTCTGTATTCTTGATGGCGCTATATTGATAGATATTGTGAATCGACCTAATAAACTCATTCGAATGTCCAAAAGATTGTTTTAGACGCACGACATCTGCATCATGCCAAGTGACAGATTAATAAGTGAACCAGACCACTTACTCAGTATCCTTTGCTATGGAAAGAAATTTTTGAATGGAAGTTTCAATGCTATTTTGGTCGAGGAGTATTGTTTTACTTTTCTCTGAAAGATTGCCATACAATGCTTCTCTCTTCATGTAAAATCCAGTGCCAGACAGAACTGGTCCTTGAAGCCCATCAATTCCTGGCCACCTTATCTGAAACACAGTATGAAAACATCTCTACATAAGAGACCACTAATCACTGCAAGTCACGCATCAAAATTCCCAACAATGCCGGAAACTTGATAGGACTCATCAGTGGACAGGAATCAATTTCTTCAAGGCACTGCAGTATCCATGAAAAAGCAAAAGGAGATTAATTTATTTACCACGAATATTTTTCTCAGCTGCCCATCATAGATGTCATTCTTGTTGATGTTGTGAAATTTCTGAGGGAATTGAACGAAAGCCAGCGAGGGAGAAATTTTTGGATCAAGGTGGAAACACATTGCTTGCCTTGCAGATGTTGGGTCATTACAGTACATGTCACAATCCAGTACCAATATGTAAGGCGAGTTGGTCATGATACCAGAGACCCTAAGCTGTAAAAATTAATGATATCTTGTGATTATATTTATGTGTACTTGCACGCACAAACATGTTACTAAAGGAAACAAAAGAAAGAAAGAGCGAGAAGTGGAGAGACAGGGAAGTACAAGAACATTTAGTGCTCCAGCTTTGAAATGATGAGAATGAGAAGGCCTTTTCTCACGAGAAACGTAGACAAGAAGAGGCATTTTGGCCTGTCTTATTCCAGCAACATTTTTAGGCTCATCATTTATCACCTGCAGAAAAGTGCCAACTGTTGCACATCAACAACTGCAACAGAACAGAAATGGTAATGAATCCTTGAAATAAAAGAAACAGGCAGTAGGAATCGAAAAATTGGCTTTCTCGATCAACCGCTCCAAACATTAGTTTGTAGAACTCATACCTCGATTACCGGAGGATGATCTTTGATGCTTGTGGCCTCTTCACTTCCAATAATTTCTCCTGCTTTATTGACGCGTTCTTTGAAAAGCTCGTATTTTCTCTGCAAAACCAAGTACTTCCATGACCATGTAGTTTAAACAGAACTCAATCAAATTCTCACAAACATTAAATAATTGGACAGACATGAAATCGATGATCTTAACTTAGTAGGATAAAAATATTCAAACCTTGATCTTCTCCTTTTCCTTCTCGTATTCCAGAGAATGAAGGGGACCAGAATAATTATCTTCCAAACTTGAAAAATAAACCTTAGGACACCTAATCTTGATTCCAAACTTTCTACAAAAAGGAAGCCAGGACCTGGCAAACAACCATGCCTCTCTCATACCTTGAAATGTTAAAGATGAGCCCCCATCATCCGAAAGATACACAGAAAGCTTATCGGGTGGATAATCCAGTGCCATAGCTGACAAAACAGTGTTCATTACCTCGAGAGGTGGTTCCTTCTTGTGGTCTGCAGTGCATATGAACACATCAATACCAGGAAGCTCTTCATCCTCTGGCAATCTTTCCAGGAAAGTTGTTCGAGAAACTGGCCTCCACATATAAGCTTGGTCAAAAAGCCATATGATAGAAAGCAGCATCTCAGAGGCAAAGACTAGAAGATAAGGAAGTGAAGGTTTTGGTTTCGAGGATAGAAAAGAAGAGAGTCTGTAATAGAACAAGGCTACTAAGGCTGTGAAATGAAGGAGAGAATATGAGCGGTTGATTATGGCAGAGGATATGCTAGGAGTGCAGGCATGGAGAGGAAGAGACTTCATTTTTGGTCACTGGTTGTTTAGTGTTCTTCTGCAATAGAAATCTTCCAAGATATACTCATCAATTCCATTTCTAAAGGGTTTTAAGTTGGTTATATATATGTATGGTCCCGCATCATATAATATAGACCACCATATTAATTAAAAGGATAAATAATTAGTTGTCTTTCTAATTTAATTGTGTTTACTACTGTAGGAGACAATAGCAATTTTAATAAAAAAAAAAGAGAAAAATAGAAAAAAAGGAGGAAGTTGAGATAGCTGAATTGATTGTCTTCTTTCTTTAATTTCCAGCTCGTTTATTGTTGGATCGGGCTGAGATTTTGACAGCAACTTCTAGACACGTTATTCTTCATTCTGAGTGGTTGAATCGAAGATTGGTGGTGTGGAAGCTGGCCATTTTGACAGAAAATGAGGCTGTCAGTATTTTTAGTTTTTCTCAAATACTTCTTTAATCTTGTTGTATTCCAAGAATAAGTTATTCTTAATGATATCTATATTGTAGCTTTTAGTTAAATCTAAGGAAGAACAGTTGTGAATCCATTATTTGTTGATAGTGGAAGTTTTGAGGTAGACTATGGTCTCGTGGTTTTTCCCGCATCGGGTTTTCCACGTAAAAATCTTGGTGTTGATTTGTGTGATTGTTGTATTATTTTTGTTGATTGTTTGATCCTGATTTTAATTGCATAAAAAGAATTGAAATTTGTGAATTATGAATTGATCCAGTCGGATGGATGTCCAGTTATTTGTTTTTAGTTTTTTCAATAAAATGGTATTAGAGCACTGGTTGTGTAGATTGAATTTCTTGTGCACTTAAAATGGAAAAGAAATATTCGGGCATGATAAAGCTCACTTCCTCTAATTATTTTCTATGGAAAACAATGATGGAAGATCACTTATATTGCAATGATTTGACTTTGTCGCTTGAGTGTAAAAGAAAAAAGTATGATGAGATGAATGAGGCAAAATAGAATGAGCTTAATAGAAAGGTGATTGCTTATGTTTGAAAATGAGTATCTTCTAAGTCCATTAATCATATTTCTTAAGAACATGACTGTTATACAGTTTGGAAGATGTTGGAAGAAATCTTTACTAAGAAGAGTGCACAAAACAAGGTTTTTATAATTAGAAACCTTGCAAATTTGAAGTACAAAGATGGTGAAGATGTTTCAGTGCATATAAATGAATTACAAGGGTTCTTGAATCAGCTGTCATTGATGAATCTTGAGTTAGCTGATGAGATGCAAGCACTAATCCTATTGAGTTCATTGCCGAATAGTTGGGAGACTTTGGTGGTGTCACTTAGCAATTCTACTCTGAATGGAAAGATCACTTTGAAAACAATGAAGAATTGTATCCCTAATAAAGAGAAAAGGATGAAAGGGATAAGCACTTCCGAGTCTTATGCATTTGTTATAGAAAGTCGAGGGAGAAGTCAAAGTAGGTTCTCTCACGGCAAGCAAAATAGAATCTAGCAATAGAAAAGGCAAATGGAAGCCAAGAGGAAGATCTCAGTTAAGGAATGGAATTAAGTGTTATTATTGTGACAAGCTTGGGCATATTCAAAAATATTGTAGAAAGTATGAAAGAGATAAAAAGAGTAAAAATGAAGACAAGAATGAAAAGAATGGTATAGTTGTAGTTGTATTTGATGATGATATTGCCATTATTTATAATAATAGTTGTGTTAATCTTATATGTCAAGATACCACCTAGGTTGCAGATTCAACAGCCTTTTACCATGTTACACCCTAACGTGATTTTTACACATTCTACATTGCTAGTGACTTTAATCAAGTTAGGATAGGAAATCAAGGGATGGCTAGTGTTGTGGGCATTGGAGATGTTTAATTGAAAACCAATACTGGGTGCAATTTGATACTTAAAGATGTTAGGCATGTGTCTAATATGCGCTTACACTTGATCTCTACAAGTACTCTTGATGAAGAAAGCTATCATAATTACTTTGGATATGGTAAATGAAAGCTCTCTAGAAATTCCTTAATTGTTGCTAAAGGGAAGAAGATGGGTCTCTATATGTCACAAGCCAAGGGGATCAAAGGAGAGGTGAATGCAATTGAAGATTGCTCTACTGATTTATGGCATAAATAGCTTGGACATTTAAGTGAGAAAGGCCCTAGCATCCTTGCCAAAAAGAACTACATTCCATTAAAAGGTATGAACTTGAATACATGTACTCATTGTTTAGTTGGTAAACAGCATAGAGTTGTGTTTCAAAGATCACCTTCACATAGAAGATCACATGTTATTGATTTAGTTCATACTGATGTTTGCTCTATGATTGATAAGTCTCTTGGGTGTGCATTATACTTTGTTTGTTTCATTAGTGATCACTCTATGAAACTTTAGGCTACCTGTTTAAAATCCAAAGATCAGGTGCTTAATGTCTTTAAAGATTTTCATGCTAGAGTTGAAAGAGAAACTGGTAAAAAGCTGAAATATATTTGAACTGAAAATGGTGATGAATACAGAGGTCCTTTTGATAAGTACTGTAGGGAACATGGTATCAAGTTGGAAAAGACAGTTCCTCAGACTCCACAACAGAATGGAGTGGCTAAGAGAATGAACAGAACCATTGTTGAAAGAATTAGATGTATACTCTCTCATGCAAAGTTGTCTAAGTCCTTTTAGGGTGAGGCAATGAAGACTGCAGTTGCCATGATCAACCTTTCTCCATCAGTTCCTCTTGAATTTGATGTTCCGGATAGAGTTTGGAAAGGAAAGGATGTCTCTTATGCACTCTTGAGAGTGTTTGGATGCAGAGTATTTGTATATATTCCTCGAGATGAAAAGTTTAAGCTTAACAGCAAGACAAAATAGTGTATTTTCTTGGGCTCTAAAGATAATGAGTTTGGCTATAGGTTGTGGGATCCAAAGGAGAAGAAAATTGTGAGAAGTAGAGATGTTATCTTCTTTGAAGATCAAACCATTGAAGACTTTAAATAGAAAGAGGAAACAGAGTCTACTATTTTTATTCCTTCTAATTCAAATCCAAAACCTACTCCACAATTACCTTTGATGCTTGTTAATCAAGGGGCAGATTTGTAAAATGATGATAATGATGGTTTTTTTATTGAGCCATTAGTTGGAGACCCTGAATTAACTAATGATGATATTGATGTTATTCCAGAACAAGATATGCAAGAAGTTCCAGATGAGCCACAATTAAATAGGTCAATTAGACCTCGCCAACCTTCCACCAGATATTCTCCTCATGAGTATGTGTTGGTCACTGATGGGGGAGAGCCAGAATGCTTTGATGAAGCTATGTCACATGAGAAAAAAAGTGAGTGGTTGAAAGCAATGCAAAAAGAGATGAAATCCTTACATGAAAACCATACTTTTGAGTTAGTAAGGCTTCCTAAAGGTAAGAGAGCACGAAAAAATAAATGGTGTTCAGGTTGAAAATTGATGAACATTGCTCGCAGCTAAGGTACAAGGCAAGATTGGTTGTGAAAGGTTTCGGTCAGAAGAAGGGTATTGATTTTGAAGAAATCTTTTCACTGGTGGTCAAGATTTCTTCAATCCGAGTTGTGCTTGGTTTAGCTGCTAGTTTGAATCTTGAAGTTGAATAATTTGATGTGAAAACTGCCTTTCTCCATAGTGATTTAGATGAGAAGATCTACATGAAACAACTTAAAGGGTTTAAAGCAAAAGGTAAAGAGCAGTTGGTTTGGAAGTTGAAAAGGAGCATATAGGTTAAAGCAAGCTCTAAGACAATGGTACAAGAAGTTTGATTCTTTCATGGTGGATCATGGTTATGACAGGACCACTTCTGATCATTATATATTTATGAAAAGATTTCTAGATGGAAAATTTATTATTCTTTTGTTGTATGTGGATGATATGTTGATTGTTGGCCATGATGTTAAGAAGATTCGGATTTTAAAGAAAAAGTTAAGCAAGTCTTTTGCAATGAAAGACATAGGACTGGCAAAACAAATTATTAACATGAAGATCACACATGACAGGAAGAAGGAGAAACTTTGGCTATTTGAGGAGAGATATGTTCAAAAGGTATTTGAGAGATTCAACATGAACAACTCCAAACCTGTTTGTTCTCTACTTGCAGGCCACTTTAAACTAAGTTATAAGCAATATCCTTCAAGTGATGAAGAAAGAGATGAGATGAAAAAGGTTCTTTATACATCCATGGTTGGTAGCTTGATGTATGTCATGGTTTGCACAAGACCAGATATAGCTCATGCAATTGGTGTGGTTAATTGGTTTCTCTTTAATCCTGGTAAAGAACACTTTTCAGCAGTGAAATGGATACTCAGGTATCTCAAAGGTATTTCTAGTTTCAACTTATGTTTTGGTAATAATAAATCTGTGTTGGATGGATACACAGACATAGATATGGCTGGCGATGCTGATTCTAAAAAATCCACATCAGGATACTTGATGAAGTTTGCAGGGGGAACAGTCTCATGGTAATCAAGGATGTAAAAATATGTTATATTATCCACTACAAAGGTTGAATATATTGCTCTTACTGAAGGGGGTAAAGAGTTGTTATGGATGAAAAAGTGTTTACATGAACTTGGCCTAGTTTAAGAGAACTTTGTGTTGCACTATGATAGTCAAAGTGCAATCCATCTCAGTAAGCCTCCTACTTTTCACTCTCAATCAAAGCACATTGAGGTTAGATATCAATGGATTCGTGATGCTATGGAAATGAAGTCATTTGTTGTTGAGAAGATCCATACTAATAATAATATGTCAGACATAATGGCCAAACCTCTACCGAGAGAGAAGTTTGAATTTTACAGAAAGGAAGCAGGCTTGGTAGAGCCTCCTAAATTAAAGCTTACATATTGATTGTCAATATGGTTAATTCTTCACTTGATGTGTGAGGGGGAGATTTGTTGTGTGTGGTCCCGTACCATATAATGGTGGGACCACCATATTAATTAAAAAAAGAGGCAGTTGGCTACCTCTCTGATTTAATTGTGTTTGCTACTATAGGAGACAATAGTAATTTTAACAAAAGAGAGGAGAAAAATAGGAGAAAGAGAGGAAGTTGAGATAACTGAATTGACTATCTTCTTTCTTTAATTTCTAGCTCGTTTACCATTGGATTGGGCTGAGATTTTGATAGCAGCTTCTAAACATATTACTCTTCATTTTGAACGGTTGGATTGAAGATTGATAATGTGGAAGCTGACCGTTTTGATGGAAAACAGGGGTGTCAGTATTGTTAGTTTTTCTCAAATACTTCTTCTTTAATCTTGTTGTATTCCAAGAATAAGTTGTTCTTGATAATATGTATGTTGTAACTCTTAATTAAATTTCAGGAAGAATAGTTGTGAACCTATTATTTGTTGAGTTAAATTTTAGGAAGAATAGTTGTGAACCTATTATTTATTGATAGTAGAAATTTTTAGGTGGACTACGGTCCCATAATTTTCTTCGCATCCGATTTTTCACGTGAAAATCTTGATGTTGATATGTATAATTATTGTATTATTTTTATTAGTTATTTAATCCTGGTTTTAATTACATAAAAAGACAAAAAAAAAATTAAAACTTATAAATTATAAATTAATCTGACTAGGTTGATATCCGGTTACTTGTTCCTAATTTTTTCAATAGTTATCTACCTTTTAGTCAATGAAGCTACATAAGCAAAGCTGTTTGCACCTTTACAGGTCATTGTTTATGGCTGGTCAGATAGCCTAGACTAATCACACTCTTTAAAGTCTTGCTATTTGATTTTTCACTCTGATTAATAAGACCGCCATTTCAAATCGAAACGTCATGCAATGTGCTAAACATAAAACATTAAGTAAATATAGAACAAATCAACGTATTTACGAAGCCGTCCATTTTGACTAAATAAAGTAATATCAGGGATTGATTACATTTCAATTCATCGGTGGCAGTGGATGTCTTTGTAAAATGGATTCTATTTAGGGTTGACAAGTGTTTTTGTAATTTATTTACTTATTGCAATTTACAAAGGCAACCACCACATCAAATGAGACGGAGACCATGTATTCTGGGTGATCTCTTCTAATCAGAGGAAAAGTGAACCTTTTTTCCTGTGATAAAAAAAAAAAAAAAGTGAACCTTTTTTCCAAGTGGGCACACTGTAGACAGCGATATTACGGAGAAATTTGCACTCCATCCTTTCATGGAAAGCATCATTGGCATCCCTTACATATAAACCAACATCCATCGATGGAGACAAAAACACAGACACAAACAAAAGGCATATCAACAAATAAGATTCAGCTGAAAACTTATAAGCAGGGCGACCAACATGGTCGATCTGAGGCGAGCCTTTACGCCACTTACTATGTTGAAATAAATGCTTGCTTTCTAAATTGTCAAAAAGTAGATAAAGTTGAAAAGTCAAGTATGTGACAAATTGACAACAGAGGCTCCACAAAAACCTGCAGGATCAGTTGATAAAGGAAAAAAAAAAGGACAAGAAAAGAACCAAGATTCACTAGAACAAGCAGTTTTATTTCATTAAGGTGTATGCGAACAAAGATGCCATATCGACCTATAGCTCTTACGTGGTTATAATGTAAAAAATATGGTGCGAGTATATTGCTTAATACATTAAAAAGAAAGATCCCAGACACAAGAAAATTATCGAAAATACAGTAGAGAGCACAGTAGCTGATAATGGAATGCATCCCTTGTCCTTCCTTATAGTCATTCCCTCAATAATTGCAGAATTCATAACTAAGATGTAAGATGAAAGGAAAACTTGGACAACCATACTGTCCCAATTGCCCGCAATGATAATTCTGATCACTCCCAGAACAAATGATGCCATGTTCAAGATTATAACCGTAACCATAGGAACAAGCAACATTGATGATGTTTTGAAATCAAATTTACCCATTTGGTAGAGCTTGAACTTTTCTTCATCAGCAGCCTTATTGGTCGGCAAGAAACTGGCTTCCCTTACTCCTATCCTTTTCATGACAGCATCCAAACTCCCATAAGTGTGAGTCGAAACTGACTTCATCATCCATAATCTTTGTTCGTATACCAATGTATTGATTGACCCTCCACTTTTGAGGACCTCATACAAATGTTTGGATACGGCTGATAGGAAAATGAATGAAAATACAATGAAGAATGAACTCGAAACCTGTGACAAAATAGAGACGAATATGACAAGGCGTTATTGCAGAATATCAACTGAAATTTCTGAAAACTTCAGAGACACAAGGGAAATGCAAAACATGAGTAACAGCACTTTTGTGTTAGTTACCTTGGGGTACAACGGGATTCCATTTAGCAGACAAAGTTGAGGGATGGTAGCAAAACACCATAAAGGCAAACAGTAGAAAAGAGGGAAAAGTGAAATTTCTGCATAGCACAAGCTCTCAAGGAAAGACATCCTCAAAGTTCCATATATAAGAGGGAAAAACCTTGAAAGACCAACTTCAACCAACCCAGAGCTCCATCTTGTGCCTTGAATCAATAGGTCATTTAAACTTGTGATAGAAGTGCCCAAAAATTGCGGCCTCGATGGGTTAAGATAGACTGATAACCAGCCTTTGCAGTGTAAAATGAAACCTGTGAACAAATCTTCCGCGACTGAATGGTACAAAAAACCTACCTGAAAACAAAGCATCATAGTTTTAAATGTTGAGTAAATATAACTCAGTGATCAAGAAATGAGTTACTAAAAATTATCACATGCCTCTTCACCCCATTGTGTGTGTCTTGGATAGTCACATGAGGCTAAAATTCTAGTCTCTTGAAGCAACATGCTGGAAACGCTCCCATAACTCATCAGATTAGCCTTGTAGTTTTGTCGAATGGAATTTACGAATTCATTTGATAAGCCGAAAGTGTCTCTAAGTTCAAGAAGATTACAACCTGTTACAATAACAAATTTAGCCTGAATTATTTTAAAACAATAACCTGTTAAAATATGGTTGTTCTGTCAATTCTTCTGTTTTAACTAGTCAGATGCAAGTGGGAGACACAAGGCACACTTGCCGCCAAAACTACATGGAAGTTGAGTAAAGACAACATCAATGCCCTTTACGATATCATGGATTCATTGCTCAAAAGTATTGGCTGAAATTACTTTTAGGATCACCTATTGCATGTTGGGAGCTAGCAGCATGATTTGGATTGGACAAAACCAAACCTACAGAAAAAATCAGCCTTCGTCTACTTTGTTCAGAATCACCTGGTGCAGCTACGCCTCCCCCCCCAACACCCTATCTTAAAGGAAAGACAAAACAAACTGTGATTAAAAGTCTAATCTATTGTAAAATTCGGTATGATGTAAGTGCGTAGAACTGCAGTTTTCGGGATTGAGTTACAAACCCCAATTCTCGCTAATATCTGGAAAATGGGGTCTAAAATTTTCCTTTTCCTTCAGTTTTGGTTCTTCTCGAGTGTATGGCTTTGTAGCAGGGTGAGCTCCTGCTAGGTTTGGTTTTTATGATTGATGAAATGTTTCCATCCATCAAACAAAAAAGAAATTACTAATAGGATTACTAGTCTCTCAACTTATGGCGCCATAATTTGTGATTTACTAATCATTATTACCTTTTTGAATAGAATCGCCATAGAGTGAGTTCCTCTTGATATAAAAGCCAGTGCCAGACAAGACTGGTCCCTTCAGCCCATCTAAACCTTGCCATAGTATCTGACTTGAGAGTGAAATCAATAAATACCAAACCTTGAGAGATAAAAAAGTGTTAATCCTTTATCTTGTTATAATAACATACGTACCCCGAAAGCGGATCTTAGCTGACTGTCATAGATATCATGTTTGCTAATGTTATGAAACCTCTGAGGGAACTGAACAAATGCCAGCGAGGAAGAGATATTAGGATCAAAGTAGAAACACATCGCTTGCCTAGCTGAAGTTGGGTCGTTGCAATACATGTCACAGTCCAGCACTAGTATATAAGGAGAATTGCTAATCACCCCAGAGACCCTAAGCTGCAACCCAAAATCAATAGTGGTTACTGCAAGTCGCCATTTATTTATTATGATTAAAGATGCAATTTAGTGAATGCAACAAAGTGAGAAAGAGGGAATGTCATACAAGGACATTAAGGGCTCCAGCCTTGAAATGGTGAGGATGAGAAGGCCTCTTCTCACGAGAAACGTAAACAAGAAGGGGCATCTCATTAGCTTCATCTTTTGGAGCTTCCTCATTCGAATTATCTTGTATCACCTGCCAAGATTAAAACAAGAGTACATGAATGTTGGATTGGTCCAAGTATTTTGCATTTTTTGCTTAATTTCGCAGGAATATTTCTTGCATTCCAAGTGTCTGAGGATAAATGATTTTGTTTTGTATTGGGTGTGCCGCTCAAGTGTGGTTTGTAGATTGGTCATCACTAAAAATTGATTCACTGTGTCTGTTTGCTCAAGCGTGGTTTCTCAGAGTGTTTGCCTTTGTTCCATGCTCTCTGTTTTTCCTTAAAATTGATTCACTGTGTCTGCTTCATGCTCTGCAACTGTCAACCCACCTTTCCCTTTCCCTATGACTAGGCTCCAGTTGGGGCTCAGCTCTTTTTTCTTGAGAAAGGCCTACCATAGGACCATAGCTTCTGGTTCATAGATTTTCCAAGTGGGAAAAAAGATAGAATTACTCTCAGTCTCTGTTCAATTCTTTATGCTTGAGAATCTACAATTTAGTCCTCTATCTCTTGCTGACCTCTAAGCCCCCGCTATGTGTTTTCTGCAAGCCTCTGCTGCTATCCCATGAAGGGAACACTTGCGATTTAGAAAAACCAATATTTTCTTTTCTTAGGAACTGATACATGTTTTAATAAAACGATGAGCCATGGCCAACAAGAGTTAATGAGCTGAACGAATAGGTTATCAAACAGGAAGGGCTGCTGCTTTATAAAGGAGTTCAAAAGATAAGGACCAAAGATCAATTTACTAAACAAAAAACGTCTCGATGTTTTCTACTCTCTCTAAGAGTAAAATCTTTCTTTACAAGGAACAAATGAAAAGGTTCTGTGAACAATGGTACCTCAACAAGAGCAGGATGATCTTGACCTGTAATATCACTTTTCGTCTCTTCCAAGACGAAATCTTCTCGAAACCTCATCACACGTTCCTTGAAATCCTCGTATTTTTCCTGTGCCATAATCAATTTATATTATCGATGAACCACATATAAAACAATTTGATAAACTTGAACTTAAATATGAGGGATCTCACCAGAAAATGATTTGAATACGACCAACAAAAAAACTAGAGGCAAGTGATGAATCGCCGCCGACAATTATAAACTCAAAAGTACCTGAATTATTTGCCTGTCTGCCACGAACTCATTAGAGCTTCCAAAGTTATCATCATTATCATCATCCTTGGATGTTGCTGAAAAGTAAGCCTTGGGACATCTTGTCTTGATTCCATACTTCTTACAAAATGGTAGCCAAGATTTTGCAAACCTCCAAGCTTCTTTCATACCATGCAAAGTAACAGCTGCGCCACCGTCATCCGATAAATACAAATTAAGCTTCTTTGCCGGATAATCCAATGCCATGGCCGATAGAACAGTGTTCATTACTTCCAAGGTTGGCTCCTTGTCAGGATCCACAGTACATATAAATACATCAATGGCCGGGAGTTTATCATCCTCAGGCAGTCTTTCAGGGAAAACCGTGCGAGAAACGGGATGCCAGTGATAGGCTTGGCCAATCAGCCATATAAAGGAGAGAAGCAGCTCAGCAACAAAAACTAGAAGCCATAGTAACATGGGAACTGTGGCTTTGGTTTGGGGTTCTTGGAAGAAAAAGGAAGCTCTGTAGTAGATCAAGAAAGCTATAGCAATAGAGTGGAGGAGTCCATGTAATCTGTTGATGAAAATTGATGTCTTTGAGACATGGCATAAATGGAGGGGTGGAGAGATCTCCATGAGTTTCTCAGCTGCTGCAGGTCAGATGAATGTTTTTGTTTGCGTAATTATATGCACTTATATATCGTCTTAATTCTCCATATTTCTATCATCACTGCGACGGGTTAATAAAAAAATTAAAAAACTGATTAAATTAATAAAAATAAAAAAATAATTTAAAAAACTGGATCACAGAAAAAAAAAATTAAATCAATTAAAAAAATTTAAAAAATTAACCAATCCTATTTGATTTTAATTTTATAAACTTGAAATTCAAAAAATCAAATAAAAAACCAAGTTAAAATAAAAAATAAATAAAACTAAATAAAAAAATAAATTTTTATTTTAAAATAAAACCAAATAAAAACCTGTCGATTTCAATAAATTTTAATTTTAAAAAATTAGTTTAATTATTTTTTTAATAAGAACTTAAAGGGATAGAAAATAATTATCCCATCATAGACGTGGGCTGGGACTGAAGAAATTAAAAAAGACCACATTTTTTGCTTGCTCTGCAATCTTCTTCCGCGGGCTTTTCAACTTTCAAGCCATCTTGCTTGGACTGAGAATGACCTTCGGTTGAATGACTAGTCTCAGGTTAGCACAGTCCTTCCACGCGCGCATAGATACGTACAAGAAACTATCAAAAGGAAAATGCAATTAGATGAATTATCAAATAGCTTAACTAGTCACAAACGTCACGCAATGTGCTAAACATAAAATATCAACAAGTAAATATAGAATAAATCAACTTATTTACGAAGCAGTCCATTTTGTCTGAATAAAGTAATATCAGGGATGTCTTTGTAAAATGAATTCTGTTTAGGGTTGAAGGGTATTTTTGTAAATATCTAAAGTTTTTTCTGCTTTGATTTTTTATAATTTAGAGCCCGTGTTTTTTAAAATATTTAAAAAAATATATATTAAAAAAATATTTTTAAAAAAAATTATTTTTAATATCAGCATATCAAAATAATCTAAAAATACTAAAACTACATTAATTTAAAAAAATTAATTTTTTTTTATAAAAACATAAAAACACAAACCACCGCATCAATGAAACAGAGACCACATGTTCTAGGTGATCTCTTGTATATCATAGAGGAAAAGTCAACCTTTCCAAGTGGGCATGCTGTAGACAGTGATATCACGGAGAAATTTGCACTCCATCCTTCCATGGAAAGCATTATTGGCATCTCGAAACACAAACAAAAACAAAAAAGACACATCCACGGATAAGATTCAGCTGAAAACTAACTAGTGGGGCAACCAACATGCTCCCGGTCGACTCACCAACGTCGGCTTGACACTTTTTTAAAAAAAATATTTTAAAAAATAATTATTATTATATTTTTAAATACTCATTCAAATAAATATTTAATTTCTAAATCATCATAGATTGCGGGGAAAAAAAGAAAGTATCTCCCCTTTTTCTCTCATTTTAATAAATCAGCATTTGTTATTTTTTATTTATATGTTTGGAACTGCTCTTCAAAAATATATCATTTGAACTTAGCCTATCAATTTGATGAATTATCAAATTCATTATTTTTAAACTTAGCCAAATATTAAACCAGACACCTCAGGCCTCATGTTGGATAAAAAATATTTTATTATAATATAATTATAAATCAAATGTATTTTATTCTGTTAAAATAAAGATATTTTACCAAGAATTTAAATTACTATAAAAGGAGAAAATAATATGTTCAGTTTTTTCTCCAATAAAACCTTCTTTTTAAAGTATAATTAATATCGTTCTAAATCAACATCAATTTAATTGTTGGAAAATCTTTAAATGTATAAAAAAAATTACAGTCAACAGCAATAATTTTGCCTACACTTTCATCATCGAAAAATAGATTAAAATGTCAAAATAAAAAAAAATTAATGATTTTATCCTCATGCCTGGACTTCAAGTCATCTAGCGTGGACTGAGAGTGACCTTTCGTTAAATAACTAATCTGAGGTAAGCAAGGTCCTTCACGCACACATATGTACAAGAAACTGTCACTTTAAATTATTGCATTTTTTCACTTGCGCTCTTGTGAATGTACGTATGGAAAGAACGATTTTCATTTTTTTTTAATAGATATTACTTACTCGCTCTATAATATAAAAATAATTTAAAGTCAATTTGTTTTTTATTTTAAAAGTATTTTAATAGCTCTATAATATAGAAATAATTTAAAGTCAATTTGTTTTTTTATTTTAAAAGTATTTTAAAAAAAATTTGAAATTTCAAAAAAAAATATTTATTTTAAATTAATTTTTTTATCCTTCTCATATTGTTTTGATATATTGATATAAAAAATATTTTTAAAAAAAATATTATTTTGATGCATTTCGTAGCAAAAAATATTTTGAAAAATAAACAATATTATATTCTTAAATAAGCTCTTATAGTTATTTTTTACATAAAAAAATAACAATTGGATTATAGATATAATTTTATATCATGAAATATTTTAATTGAAAAATAAAAAAAATAATGTGTGTACTAGTATAATAAATTATAAATTATATAAATTCATAAATTTTAAAATGAGTTATGAATGTTAATTAAAAGCTAAAATTGGAAGTTGATATTTTCAATAAAAAAAAGGATAGATAAATATACAAATATTTTATAAATACAAGATAAAAGACTACTGTTAGGTAATAATAGCATCTATGCAATAAACTATGGAACATAAGTAAAAATGTAGGTGGTGATACCATTTTCAAAGCTAGATTTTATTTAATTATATATAAATTAAAATAAATACTCGAAAGAGTTTAAAAATTAAAACTTCAACTTAAAATGAATGGAACCCAGACAAAATTATAAATGAAGTTTTGAAGCTTTTTTGTTAAATATGAGCAAGTTTCATTTCATAAAATATAATTGACAAATATATCTTACTTATTTTTTTGAGTTTTTTATTAAGTGTTAGTTTATTTACACGGCTAGAATAGCGTTTCAAATAAATTGTAAATTTAAGTTGTTTGATAAAGAAAAAAAATGAAATTTAGTGCTCATGGACCTCATTATTTACTGTGTTTGCAATGTAGAGTGAAAAGAAGCAACTCCAAGCTACTTTTTTGGCAAACTGTGTTATAATACAATAATCAGAGACGCGCATCTTTTTCTTCATTTGCACTTCCATGTCCCCTACTGTTCACGTGAATAATAAAAACATAGAAATGCAAAAGAAAAGGAAGAAGAATGAGGGTCGGGGAAAAAATAAAAAAGAAATAGCTAGCTTTATCCAATCAACACATTTGCACCATTATCTTTGTCATCCAACTCCAGCACCGAGTAGACACCAAGAGGAGAAGGAGCGGAACAGAGGAATAGCTAGAAAAGCGTTCAACTTTCATCTTCATCCTTAGAAGTAAAAGACCACATGTAAGTTTCTCTTCATCCCCTCCTATTTTGCTTAATCATCAACATTACACTGTTCAAGTGAATTTTAATTCACTTGAATAGTGTAGTAACATGTGTGAATTTAGTACACGAGTGTTACTTTACCCAGCCGGGTCATTGGCTTGAGCTCATGACCAGGCTGGATTGGCAAAGTTTAGCCCCATCCATATGGGGCGGATTAGGTCCAACCCAAATCTAAATGTATTGAAGCGGATGTGACCCAGTAAAATAAAAAAATTCCAAAACAGTATCATAGATATTGTGTTTTATTTGAAAAACTAATATTTAACATGATTCAACGACATTACATAATTACATTTGAAAGAGATCGTATGATGACGTGGTATTTGCAGAATTTGATCGCAATCCCAATTTTGTTTCTAATGATATTTTACTTGTTGTTGTTGCATGCTCCAGAAACCATGAAAACTGTAATCCTTATTGGATAGATTTCATACGTGATAAAATTGCACATAGTTTAATCCAACAATAAAATATATTTTATATAAAGTATTATTTATTTCATGATGTCATAGCAGTAGTTTAATCGATAATATTTTAATGAAAAACTATCAATGTTAATATATGTTTTATTAATTATTTTATAACCTCAGTTTGAAAATTTTTTTTTAAACAAACACATTAAACTACTTTTTATTTAACCTTAATTTCACCACAGTTTTAACCAAATATATATTTTTTTCAAATCAACCTCAATTAAAAATACTTTTTATAAAACAATATTTTTCAAATCACAACCACAATAATTACCACAATACTAAATACACTCAAATAAACTCAAATAAAAGTATTAGGTCATTGTCCAAATAACCCTTAATTTAAGTTAGTTATGCTTTTGACACCTGAACATATCCACTAGACTTTTGTAAAAGGAAGAGGTTGTTTGAAAAAATGATTGAACCATATTTCAAAAAAATTTATTATTTTTTGAAAGAGTTTCATATTAATATTTTTTTACTATTTTTTTTATTTTAATATATTAATATTAAAAATAAAAAAATATTATCTTAACATATTTTTATATTTTTAAATAAAAAGTATTATGCATTATGATCTCAAATAGTATTTTAGTCAACCATGATTTCATTCTTTTCTTTTCGTTTCCCCCTATCACATGCACACCCCGAGGAAAGTTAGGATGCTTTTAGACATATTCTATTATTCATTATAATAGTAAAATTAAAAATATAACCTTTAAATTAGACACCAAAGGTAATATTGTATTTTATAATAAATATAATTATCTTTAACATATTATGTGGGGTTAAATTTATCACTTCATTATTTTTAATATGGTAAAATTACTACCCTAGCCTCAGAAAAAAAAATACTTGTATTTTTGTCTTAGAAGTATTTTAATATTTTCATTTTATTAGGAAAAGTACAGCATTGCCAACCTTGCTGACAAAAAAATATATCACTCTCTCAAAGTGTTTGTTAATATACATTGGATTTGTTGTAATTTTAGAGGTTAGTCAAGGGTGCTGTTGTCATTTTCTTGTATTAATTTTATTTTATTTAAAAAGAAGTAACCATGTTTGCTAGTGCTTTTCACTCCTAATGTCGATGTATCCCTTTCTTCTCCAGCCTGGAAGATACCGCAAGTAGAACTAGTCTGGTGATACACTACGAGGGTAAGACTTGAATTCTGTGACGCCATGCTAGTTGCTACTTGCTTCACTATATATATATATATATATATATAAGTTCCACTTAGATCCAAGCTTAATTGCGTTATGGTGGGAGGAAAAAAAAAAAAAAAACTAGCCTTGATGCTTTGTAGTAATTATATTATTCTATCAAATATAAAAATACAAAATCATTGTTCTGAAGGATACATTGAATTATTTTATTCAATGATTACACCAGTAATTTTATTGTATAATAAAAAATACAATTATCAAAATAACTCCACATGATCCTCTAAAAAACATTTATATCATAATAAAAAGATTTATTTTGGAAACAAAAGCAAAAGATAAAATGAAAAAAAGGAAAAATAATAATTATATTATTGTAATAAATAATAATCTATCTTAGGGAACATTAATAACAACAATAATTATGGCAAACATTTTAGTTGAAAAAATAAAAATTACAGATTAAAGAAAAAGAAGCCGCATCTAAGCAAGGCGCGAAACAAGTATAGCAAGAACTTTTGTTGAGGGGAACTCTAAAACAAACACAACTGTCTGGAAACTAAACACTCTAAAAAATAGAAAGGCCAAAAATATTTTGATTTGTTCTCTGGAAGTTGTTCCTTTCCCTTTTTTCTATTCTTTTGCAGCGAGTGGTGAGACAGATTATCAGCAGGGAAAAATTCGAGCAGCATAATAATGGAAGTAATTTAGTTTGTTTTACAGCCCTAATTTTTTGTGTTTCTCAATCATTCTTCTTCGCATGATCCTCCATTTGTCTGACTTGGTTAAGCCTCCACAACCTTTGACACTTCAAAGACCAGTTCTTATGGAGAAGAGAAGGATTTCAAAGAAGCACTCCCAATTGAAATCAGCCAACAACAAAGCATCGTCTTTTGTCATCGCAAAACAAGAATCAACATGAACATATTACAGCACAGCTTGATTAAAATATGATTGAGATTTATTGCAAGTTAAAGTTCATTAGCCTCTTCCTCATGGTAAAAAGAGGACATGCTGCAGTGCACAATCTCATCAGATCTTGCTAGTTTAGTATAGCTCTTTCACTAGGATGGCTAGTGATTTTGAAAAACTTAATACAGTTAGCGACTTTTGGAAAACTAGAAAAGCTTGCGATAATTGCAAGATTTGACATTAAACAAAAAAAAAAAAAAAACAGTAATTGCATTCCTATAGTGGCCTATAACACTTTCCCTAAGGTTGATCAAAAGATTCCCCAGTGAATTTGTCTCCTATTTTCCTTCTCTCTTTTTTTCCACTACGTTTTCAGTGCCAATAGAGCAAGAATTATCAAGCCATCCCAACTAAAAGTAAGAAGTTTGGATCTTGCAACCAAGGAATATACAACGCAGGCAAGTGGCAAATAGCAACAACCAATGCAAATAGCAACTTAAAGCAAGGAAAAAACTAGCAATTACCATTAGCTTCCTGAACATCGAACTGTCTGCTAATAGGAAACACATAAACTAAGATGAACACTAGCTCACCAATTTACATGCCGGCACATAAATCAGCAAGATAAGACAATCCTTGATTGCAATCTTGAGTCTTTACATAACACTACAAACCGGGCAAGTCGCTCTATTAGTGCTGCAGCACAAGGGCATGAACTGCACCCACTACCATCAATGTGATACCAAATCCAATCAAATAAACCCAACTAACAATAGAAGCAGGTAAAACCTAATTCTAGCATCAACTTGATTTTCACATCAGTTCGAAGGATGCTGCTACATGAGGGCAGAGATCAAAAGGAGATGGCATGTTACTGCTTAGTAAAAATACTATCAGAAAAGCTAGGGCATTTCTCCAAGATGTAGAGTGAGTTAATAGTGGTAATAACATGTTGCAAAATACCACCATGAGGTTATCCTCAAAGCACAGCTAACTCAATATACTTAGCTGCATCCTCTGCTCTATGCAGTTCCATTCCACAACACCAAATTGCATCTAATGAGACGGTTCAGAAGGAGCTCAAACTCCAAAATTCAGCATTGCATCCTTAAACTCATCTCCACATAAACATTGGATAATCTGAAAGGAAAGCCTCAAGCTGTTAGATATAAAAAAGACAGATTGAACGCATTTCAAAAAAAGATGAAATTGTCCATGAGCTAACATTTGAGGGAAATTCATGCTTTTTCTGAGATTAACTAGAACCGTGAACACACCTCACTTTGTCCACCAGTTATATACCCATAGAAAAACAAATAACATTACAAAATGAAACCTAGAAACTAACACAATTTTTGTTATACCCCAGCAAAATCAGAAGTGGGAAGTAAGTTGAACAAATGACTAGTAGATTCACTTATAACGTCAATATTGTCACTCCAAAGCTGCCATGGGATAATAATGACCAGGTGTTGTGAAGATTTATTTTGTTTTAAGTCAATTGGTCAACTTGGAAATTTGAGTAACTATGCAATCTTGACAATCTTTCCCTATAGTGAATACCGTGAGTAGAAGTGCTAAAGAACAGCTAGGGGAGCTAGCATTCAGCGCAATCACATAAGAAACCCAATTGCTAATAGAAAATATGCCACTAGATATATATAATCATGACCAGGTGGAAAAGAGCATAAACAGTAAGCAAAGAGGATTGTCATTCTGTGTTCTACATACTAGTTCACTTGCGCAAATCTGATGATACTTCAGTAAGCATTACATTGTTATCATCTATTGCTAACAGCACGCCTCTAATACAGACCCAAGTATCTAATTGTTACCAATATGTATATGTCACTATTTATTTTCATATAACATGGAGAATTTGATGGAGATGAACACATTTATGTATCTAATCATTACGAAAAACAGCCATCAAGTAAATTCATCCTTGTTTCCCAGAGGCACAAAGGCCCAGTATCATTCGAAGAATTAGTGCAATCAGCAAGCAGAAACAAGAAGAAACACATAAATACCACGTGTGACATGGGAATGTTGGTAAATAAGAGCTGGAAATCCTGCTGATCAGGAACACTATGCTGATGAAATAGAAACCGCATTTGGAAAAGCCATCAGAAGCTTGCCAGCATTCCAAGCCCCCAATACCTCAGAACCAGCACAAATCAATATCCCATCTCAAACATCCAGAACTGCTAATATAAGTCACATCAGAACCTAGAAGTCCGCAGCTCTATCCACCAATTACAACTTGAAGAAAACAGCAAGTTCTTTTGAATCATAATCTTGGTTACAAAAATTTGCTCGATCTCAGTTTCAAAACAATTTCAATTTTTAGCAGCATCTGCTATGTTTCTACAACAATTCTATTGCAGTGTCGTGGTCTATATGTTCAGACATAGCTTCTTTGTGAACTCCTTGTCTTGCTAGAGTACAATCAACATCAAATATAAGGTCGTTGATAAATGATCCCGTCACATTGCAACTCTTTCATCAAATTCAATGAAACCATTCAAAACCCTGTCTAGTTTATTAGGGATGGAAACATGACAGTTTGATAAACTTTAAGCAGAGCAGTAGAAAGCATCTAAACATGCTAACAGCCTCTAAGTTTTCTGGCAGGTTAGTGCTCCATTATAGCCAATTATAAAGTCCTTAGGCTTACGAACCTCGCTAAGATCCCAAATTATCCAGCATAGCATAAACACACAACTATATGCTAAGAACTACTCTAAAAGACCAATTTAATACACATCTTAAGGAACATGGTTCCCCCTACACTAAGCTGAAAGAAAAATCCACTCACTTCTTCGACTGCTTGCCCTGCAAACAGTAGGCTCTCGTTAAAACACTGTTAGCTCCTCTAAGCAGGAATAACTCGCCATAAAAATTACCATAGTTTTCAGAAGAAGAACATGTACATTATAGAGGCATGCACACAAAGCTCCACCATATTGATAGGAATTGAAACATATGATATGCATATCTCAATCATAACAAAAGATGGGGAAAAAAAAGAGGGAGAGAAATTAAAACTGGCTACCTTCTCTAGCCCACAGTCCCTACACCCTGTTTTTTCTTCTGCTCTATCATATACTCCCGAACTCGCTCTGCCTTCCTTCTCATCCCTTCAACCATCTCCTCCGTGACCTCTAATATCTGCTTTGGCAAATCCACCTCCATAGAATTAAACCACTCCTCCAGTGTCATCTTCTCCAAATCCGGTAATTCCTTCCCCTTCTCCAAATTCTCATTGGCACTAACTTGTGCCTCACTAACATCACCGTCCTTAGTATCATTCCCCTTGGCTGTGTCATTACACTTTTCTCCAAAACTCGTTTCCTTTTCCGTGATCTCCTCGTGGACATCTCCCACGGTCTCAACTTTCTTCTCATTGGCAACCTCTTTCACCTCTTCTTGTGCATTCATCGCTAAATCAACATTATCCTTAACATCCACAACATCACATTGAACATTCTCCGCTGGCAATACCTGTAAATTCTTTTTCCTCCCCCTACCTCCACGCACTTTTTTACCCAATTCACCACAATCGACTCCCAAATTCTCCAAAACAACACAATCCTCGTTCTTTCTACTTCTAGTGCTCCTCAAATTCACTCTCTTTGCCTCAGCAGGAACCACACTATCCAATTGCTTCTCCAAAGCCTTAGCACTCCTCGGTCTCCCTCTTCCCCTACTCTCTGGAACTATCACCTCACTTTTTACCTCCAATTTCTCAACATTCTCTTCCTCCAAATTTTCAGCATTCTCCCTCTCCTCTTCATTTCCCCTGCGGCTCCGATTCGCTGCGACAGATCCTACTTTACTGGATTCTTTAGCCCGTCTCCTCGGATTGCGTCTCAACTGCGAGCTTTCCTCGTGAACGTTGAATTGGACGAGGATCGAAGTTAACTCCCCGAGTTTGATGGTGTCGCCGTGGCGGAGATCGAAGGATTTGTAGGGGGAGAGAGTAGTGGAGTTGAGAGTGGTGCCATTGGAGGAATCAAGGTCTTGGAGACTCCATTTTCCTGATTCGGATACGATTGCGAGGTGCTTTGAGGAGATTCCGGCGTCTTTGATAGGGACGTTGTTGCCGCGTACAACCCGGCCGATTCGGACAGTGGATCCGGGTCTGAATTCTAGGGTTTCGCCTTCTCTAGGACCTCGCACCATTGTCAATTTCAGTATTGGGGGTTCCATTGGTAGAGAGAAACGATTCGGATGCTTGAAACGTCGTTTTGAAGTGGAGCAGGAACAGGATTCAGAGTGTTGAAATTAATTTGAAAATGGAAAAGGACTTGCTTCTGTCGTTAAATTACTTGGTTTGCCGCTATATCAAAATTTTTGAAAGGTAACTGGGCGGCAAGGAGCTCCCTTCCTCGGTTTATTTTATTTTAGTAAAAAAAAAATTAAGATAAGATTGACAGATCACATATATCTAATTTTATTCACACACCAAAAAAAAAATCAACTAAAAAAATATCCTTGCCGTTATGATTTTTTTTGCATTCTTCATTTTTTAAAATATTTTTATTTAAAAATATATTAAAATAATACTTTTTATTTTTTAATATATATTTTTAATACCATTCAAACTTATAAAAAAAAAAAAAACCCTGGATTCATATCAATACAGATACGAGAAGTGTCAAGTCGAGGTAATCTGGAACTGGCAGCTAAAGGAGATATTTTGTGATGCTAGTGGGCATTGGCTTGGTGGCGATGCTGCCAGTGCTGCGCATGTACCTCACCCAAAGAAGAATGATGGGTCTTATACATACATACATACATATATATATATACACACACACATACATACATACCCACCCTGATATATATATATATATCAGGCGTGAGATGTGAGATATTTAAGAGAGAAGGGTAAAAACAGATCTTCCATACAAAGTTACAAATGGGTTAAGCCCAAACTCCAATGGCCATTTAAAATATCAAACCCAACGTTCCAAGTTCAGCCCATGAATACTAAAAGTTATGCTAGCCCAAAGCCCAAACCATCCCTTTCTCCACAGCCTCCTACAGTCCACCGCCCATCACGACCACCACGACACAAACCCTAAACAAGAAAACACTCCCAGGTGCAAAGAACGAAATAAACAATAATAATAATAAAAAAATTCTACTCTCCTAGTGAGAGTGGACTCCACAACTTGTATAGCCAATCGTAGAATTTTAATTTTATTTTATCACTCTTTCAAATAAAAAAAAAACTTTAGGCACATAAAAAAAAAGAAAAAGAAAAAAAGAGGCATGCAAAACCAAAAAGGAAGAGCCACCATGTCTTGCTGTGCTCTCCCACGTTAATCCACCGCCTCTTTCACGCACAAACGCTCTCTTCTTCATTATTTCATTTTCTTTTCTATATTTATCCAATTTGACCACTCATTTTTAATTTATTTTTTCAAGACCTCACAGCTCATGCTACGGTATACAGTCTACCCAAATGTAAATAAATAAATTAGTTTTAAAAAAAATAAAAAACAAAAATTAATAATAGTGGGAGTACAAGTAACATTGGGGAAAAAAAAAAAAAAACAAAGAAATTACAAATTTTCTTTCTCGGCCTCCGCCTTTGGTTTCTTCCTTCGTTCTCTTGCTGCTCCTTTGAACGTCTCTTTCTCTTTCTATCTCTCTCTCTAGAATCTCGTATAGCTTTTCCCATAACCCCAATTGTAAAAGCTCAGGTTTGTATCCACATCGATCTAGGTTTCTAATTCTCTATATTTAATCCCCTTTATCAGCTTATTTTTTGATCGGGTTTTATTGGGGAATCTTGTATTGGATCTTTGTTTTCTGGTCTCAGATTCTAAACTATCTTAATTTGCGTGTGTTTCATGCAATTGGGTTTTCACAAATAGTTTTATGTGTCTGGGTTTTTATTTTTATTTTTTATAATCTTTTCGATTATTATTGAGCTTCAGTCAATTGGTTTTTTATTATTAAAAGAGATAAGGGTTTATTGCTGATTGTAATTTCTTGATGACGGGTTTTTGATTTCCAGTAAAATTAAGGGATTGAATTCAAACAAACAAAGACTTAGGTGCTATGAATGTTTTTCTTGCTGTTTATCTTTGTGTGGAAATTAAAAAATAAATACAACTTAGCGAAACAATCTCTTAGAGATAATGATAGAGTGGAGGTTTGTGTTTTATGAGGCCGCAATTGATGCTGAATTCAGTATTCAAAATCCATGGTGTTTTCTGTTTCTTAGACTTGTCAGCAACCTTAATATTTTTTTTTTTGAAATTTCTACTCGTGATATCAAAGATTTATTTTTTGTATATAAATAGTTTCTGGTTTTGTAGGTATCGAGTAATGAGTAGTTCTTTTAATGCTTATAGTTATGTGAACTGAATTGATTTGTTTAATGTTCTTGTTATGTGCTGGCATAAAAATTGTATGCTTGGGGGCTGTATTCCTGTTTTTTCTTATTGATTTTATTTGTTATGTAGTGAGGGAAGTTGAAGGATCGTGGGGGAAGGAGTTTTGGAGTGGGAAATGGCTGGGATTGTGGGTGAGGAAGCTGGAGTTGGAAGGTCCACGGAGGGCATTTCAATTGGGCAGCGTTGCCAGTCAGGTGAATTGCTGGCGGAATGGCGGTCCTCTGAGCAGGTGGAAAACGGAACCCCATCAACTTCGCCACCTTATTGGGACACTGACGATGACGATGATGGAGGTATGTGCTGGTTCTCCATATAATTTATTGTATTTGTATTTTCGTTCTGGTTCTCCTTTGTTTTTTGGTTTTAGTGTGTGTATTCTTTTTGCCAGTGAGCACACTAAGGCTCTTCGAAATTCAATGTTGGAAGCTAGAGTGTAAAAGCTGTTGGAAGTATTAAGGGAAAAATGAACTGGTTCTATTCTCCTTCATTTGGTGGTTGAACAATATTGCACTGGACTTATTGCATGGAGGTTCTGCAAAAAGTAGCTTGACACCAAGATGCTTGAAGATTAGCCCAATGTTCTAGTATATCTCAGTACAAGATAAAATGAATTTTGTGAAGAATCTCTCTTATCCAAACCTCAATCATGAAGTCCCTTCTCTCCCGCTCTCCCCCGCTCTCCATGTCAAGAATGGTTCCGAGAGAGGCACATTCACTAACTAAAATGAATTTTTTTTTACTTACTGCTGGATTTTGAGTTTTTCATTTAGCAATCAATTTCCCACGCACTTTGTGGAAAGAAGTGCAACAGTAAAGTTTCTTTTGTTAATTATGTGATCGCAAATGGATATGGTAGCAGTGCATCACGGATCAGATTGGTTTGTTATATCTTTTTACTCAGTGGTATATGTGAAATTGACAAAATTCAGTATAAATAGCTGCAAGAAAACTTGATTAAATAGATGTTAGCTAACTAACATTAGTTTCCACTTCCATAGCAGAACACTCCTAACTCTTAGATTTTGTGATTGATTCTTTAGTTTCTTATCCCTCTCTACAAGCTGTTATGCGGACAACTCTTTACTAACTGATTTTGTTCTTTTATAGGGCCAAAACCTTCTGAGTTATTTGGAAAATACACATGGAAGATAGAGAAATTCTCAGAGATTAATAAAAGAGAACTTCGAAGCAATGCATTTGAAGTTGGCGGCTACAAATGGTAAAGAGCTTTGCATATCGTTCTTTCATATGGCCCCCTGTCCCATTTTTTTGTTTTACTTTCACAATTTCGCCTCTATAAATTTTTTTTACCTATATACATTACATGCACACATGTACATTCAAGTCATGCAGACAAATTTGTCAACAATGTATGTACTTTTTTAGTTTGTACTTTATACCCATATTATACTACTATAAATGTATATTTCTAAGTTTCCTACCTGCATGCACTCGCCCACCATGAGTAAAAAAATATTTGCATATGTAATATCATTTTGGAAGCTTGGGCTTTCTTAAATTGTGCTTTTCACAAACCAAAAATGTTTCTCTTTACTCTGGATGGGAATATGAAACCATTATATATGATTTTTGGGATCACACGCTGATCTCATTCTTTATTAATCTCTCTTCAATTAAAATAGGGTTCTCCATTAAGGAGGAAACAATTGCAATCCCCCCCCCCCCCAATTCTCAGACTTCATTATTTCTCACGTTTGCAAGCCCAAAACATGTGATGCAACATGATATGAGGGATGTGATGTACCTTGCTAAAATCAATTGTATTACTGCATCATATGAATCTTTTTTCCATGCACAAACCTTCACTAGTTATTTGCAGCTAATATTGAATTTGTTATATAACTCCCTCATGCATATATTTTTTTAACCTGTGCTTATGATAGAGAGAGATTTACATGAGATGACTTATGTGTTCTGCTGTGTGTTACCAAGTTAGGCTGAATTTTTTTATTTTTTTCTTTGCTTCAAATTAATATTTTTTTGGTGTTTTCAAATCATTTTGATATGCAGATTTCAAAAATAATTTTTTTTAAATAAAAAAATTATTTTGATACATTTCTGAGTAAAAAACACTTTAAAAAGCAACCGCAACTACATTCCCAAACACTCTCTGAGTTGTTTGGTAAAGCTTATTATCTAGAGATAAATGTTATATTTTTCTTACTCTTCTGCTATAAGCTTTGCAATAAAGCGAATGAAACGAGTTTATTGGTTTTCCATATGTTTGGTGTAGCCAATTGGTAATATCTTGAATCTCACTGATGGATGTTCTTCTCATAAAGAACAAGTAGAATAAATCATCATGCACTTTAATTAAAAAAAAATAGTAAAATGTATCATATTGGCTGATTTATAATCCACCCTTTTCATTTTAAAGAGGCCAACTTTCACATTTTTGAGCATGAATTTTGATGATTATGTTGACATCTCAATTATATAGGTTTTCTCAAGTTTGTTGCATTGATGCTACTGACCCGCAGAAAATCAGTGCAACTTTCAATGCTATTATTGATTTAATTCTTTTGCTTCTGGTGACAGGTACATTTTAATATATCCCCAAGGTTGTGATGTCTGCAATCATCTTTCACTATTTCTCTGTGTTGCCAACCATGACAAACTTCTTCCAGGTTTGGTGCTACTGACTTGAAATTGCAGTTATAGTCACTGCTCTTTGTTTTTTTTCTGTGCCTGTAACAGTGTAATTTTATTTATCTGTGAACCAGGTTGGAGTCATTTTGCACAGTTTACAATTGCTGTGGTGAATAAAGATCCAAAAAAATCTAAATATTCTGGTCAGTTGATTAAATATTGTCTGAAGTCAGTAATGGAACTGTTGATGTACCATTAACCAAAATTAAAATTTGCAGATACATTACATCGGTTTTGGAAGAAAGAACATGACTGGGGATGGAAGAAATTTATGGAGTTATCAAAAGTGTCAGATGGGTTTTTAGATGCAACTGACACTCTTATTATAAAGGCTCAAGTGCAAGTCATCAGGTTTCTGATAAGTTACTGGTTTATATATGTTTGATGTCTATCAGTGATTGTGCTACATTTTGCACCATCATGCTGCTCATGTTATTCTATTACTTTCCTATGGTCCGCTATTTGTAAAGTATTTTGTGATGGCAGTATAATTGTCTTGCATGCTTTTCTTGCTTGTCCATTCCAAGTTTAATGTTTTTGAGAAGTTGCGTCAGAATCTAAATTTAGATGTTTTAAGGGTAGTCATGGCTCATTTATATAAATTTCTGATCAAATCTGAAGTCGTCTCGATAATGAAGTTATTCTTGTTGGATCTTTAAGTTTTTAGTTATCTTTTTGTTATAAATTATGTTAACTGAGCCAAAGTATATATTTTTATCACCGCATCCCAAAAATATTATTTTACATGAGCTGGAAAGTGGACAGTTAATTATCTGGCATTTCAGTTGGTCCATCTATGTGTCTACGTGTACTTTTTGGCAATTCGATATGATTATCTTTAGTGTTTCAATTTTAAAGTGAGCTGAGCATACCATGTTTCCTATAATGAATTATAATTGCATTCTCGTCAATGTTGGTCCATGGGTTATGTAAATGAGATATTCCTATGTGAAAACGGGCAAATTGTAAAAAGTTGTCAACATAACTTTTGTTCTAAAGGAGTGAGTTTCACTGAATAAAAAAAAGAACTCATTTTATGGTATTATCATTGTTGCAATAATGTCATGTCAAGCCTCATGAGGCTATCACATTGAGTTTATGGTCGGGGTCCTTTGTAAATGAACTTTGATATGGAGGCTGTATTTACCAATTTGAAGTTCTGGCATTAAGAGTCGTGACTTGAGTATGTCTGTTGTACTGTTCATCTGTTGATTGCGTGGAACTGTTGTATTAATTTTTCTGCAAGAAAATGCTCTAGGTGTTTTTCATTGTTAACCAGACTCATTGCGAGACTGCTTTTCATGTGTAGGGAGAAAGCAGATCGGCCTTTTCGTTGCCTCGATTGCCAGTATAGGAGAGAACTTGTTAGAGTGTATTTGACAAATGTAGAGCAGATTTGTCGGCGTTTTGTGGAAGAGAGACGGGGAAAACTTGGGAAGTTATCAGAGGACAAAAATAGGTGGTCAAGGTATTGTATCTCAATCTTTTAAAATGATCGTTACTTTACACATTAGAATAGAATGGTTGTCAGTAGTTTTAACTTCTCAACGTGCTGCGTTATGAAAAGTGTGTTGTTTTGGTAGTCCTACGAGCCTGCATAATATCATTAATTTATGCCTTTATTAACAGTTTTCTTTTTGTGATAGCATTTTTTGGTGGCAATTATAGCTTATTTTACTTGTGTTTCTGGTCAGTATAGTTTTGTGATGATAATGTTTGCAACTGTTGCAGCTTTTGTGCTTTTTGGTTGGGAATGGATCAAAATGCCCGGCGCCACTTGTCCAGGGAGAAAACAGATGTAATTCTGAAAGTAATTGTAAAGCATTTCTTTATCGAGAAGGAAGTCACATCTACATTGGTAATGGATTCCTTGTATAGTGGATTGAAGGCTCTTGAAGGCCAAACTAAGAGCAAGAAGGGAAGGGCAAAATTATTGGATGCTGAAGAAATGCCAGCTCCAATTGTTTGTGTTGAAAAAGATATGTTTGTGTTGGTGGATGATGTGCTGCTACTACTTGAGAGGGCTGCCATGGAACCATTGCCTCCAAAAGATGAGAAGGGCCCTCAGAATCGTACAAAGGTGGGTTGGGTTGCTGGATACCATTTTTTAATGTTTGAATCTTTTCTGAATTCAGCTATGCATATAGGCAGTCAATATGAAAAATTACTGTGGGAATTTTAAGCAGTTGAATCATTTTAGTAGTTTGTTTTAAATCATTGATGGTTTGTATTGTCATTACTCCTAAGGTCTCTTTTTGGAGCACTAGAATATTTGAATTTTGGATCTTGCGATTTCACAAATTGTCCCATGTGTTTGGTATACTAGAGAAACTTTGTTGGTGGCATTGGGTTTAACTTATTGGGCTTAAGCTTCAACCACAAGTTAGAAAATCGTATGCAGTTGCTAATTTTACTTGCTATGCAAACAATTTTCTTCCATTAATTAGCATGCATCTCTCTAGAAACAGTTTGTTTACTGGAATAGCACATGTACATAATAAGAACAGAACATTTTAGGTATACAATGGCTGCTACATATGATTGTTTCAGAGTGTTGGTGACAGCATTAGGGTGGGGACAATGATGGAAGTGGCTGTATGTTGATGGTAATAGGAGTGATGGTGATATCACATAATTATAGATTTTATTCTGTACACTGGATTACATCCTGAAGAGCATGAAAATGCTGGCTGTTTTTCCTTGCTTGATGGTTGTCAATATCTTGATTATTCTGCATGCTTCATGACTGTGACTTATTAAGCTTCTGATGTCTTGAAAACTTTTTGCATTTATACCCAGGATGGAAGTTCTGGAGAGGACTTCAACAAGGATTCAATTGAGCGTGATGAAAGGCGTCTAACAGAATTGGGTCGTAGGACGGTGGAAATATTTGTTCTCGCTCATATTTTCAAGTAATACACTAATACTTAATTTTTCTTTTTTGCTGTTATTAGTTTCTTCATGCTGCTAGGACTCTTCCATTTCAGGCTTAACTGGAACCATATTTCAGCCACATGCACCTTTTCTTTTGCCTAAATCAATTTTTTTGGAGTAATCCACTGATTTGGAAGTCCTTTTTTCTATGAGGATAACCTTCTGGAATTTAATCTAATGGAAGTCCAAGCATTTTTGCCAATAACTTAATACTTTTGTTGTCATTTTACTTTTATTTGGAGCCCATTCTTCCATTATGCTATTTTTTCATGTGCTCAATACTGAAGCAGTAAATACATTGCAAATATTAATGAATGATGAATTTCTATGCCAATTAGTAAACACTAATAACAATTTATTGGCATAACGAGCACTGCTTATCTTGGCATAGCAATTTTCTGATTCTTTGTGGCATGACAAGTATTCCTTATTGTTATCCATGCATGCCCTGATTTTTTGTCTGCTTCACGTGTAGCCATAAAATTGAAGTTTCCTACCAGGAAGCTGTTGCTTTGAAGAGGCAAGAAGAGCTAATTCGTGAAGAAGAGGCAGCATGGCTTGCAGAAAGTGAGCAGAAGGCTAAACGTGGAGCAACTGAAAAGGAAAAGAAATTAAAGAAAAAACAGGTGGCTTATTTTTCTTTCTTAATAAGAATTGAGTAAAACGTAGTCTGAACTCCCCTATTGAATTCAGGTGGTGTCAGATTACAGTGTCACCATATGATTAGGATTCTGAAACTTTGATTTAGAAAATTCACTTGTTGAAGCCCTTCGGAATTCCTTCCAGTGTTGCTTGGATTTTTTGAGGGCCATAATCACTATGCAAATTTATCTAAAATGCATGATGGATGGCTAGATTTTCTTTTTTGGGAAAAAAACTTCGCCACTGCCACTGCCACCTCCCCCCCCCCCACACACACACACAATCAAGAAAACCCCAATCCACCCTTTTCAAGGTTTAATTTGTTTGAATTCTGATGCTTGTAAATACAGGCTAAACAAAAACGGAACAATCGCAAAGGGAAGGATAAAGGTAGAGAGGATAGGTCTGGTGTTGCTGTGGTAGACAAGTACCAAGAGTCAAATCTTAGTAATGAGAATAAGGAGTTTGCTGTCGAGGAGGTGCGGCCTGTGATGGAAAAGCCTGAGGTTCTGGAAGATGTCTCTGATGTGTCTGATTCAGTGGATGGTGTTGCTGAAGTGCTTCAGCCTGATTCAGAAGACAGAGATGCAAGCGCGGTCAATTGGGATACTGACACCTCAGAAGTTCATCCTCCCACCGAAGTCAGTAGCGGTGGAGTTAGTGGCTTGTCATCTGTGCCAAACGGGACAGGTGATAAAAGGAGCACATATGCAATGGATGATAGTTCCTCAACATGCTCTAATGATTCAGTCCCTTCAGTAGTAATGAATGACCCATATAAGGGAAACTCGTACCTGAACAATCAATTTGAAAAATTGCCTAGCAGGTATGTGGTAAACATGTGGCCTTCGTGTGCTTTTTCCACTGGAGGACTTGATTATGTGGCATTCATTTTGCATTTCATATCTGCAGAGGGAAGAATCAGCGAGGTAAGATGGCACATGATGCGAGTTGGACAGCTGAAATGGATAATCAGCCTCCTGAGCCTGCATTAGATACTGGTGATCATAGCAATGTCACAAGAAGTAGCAAGGCTGCTGATTGCGAGCTTGAGGCCGTTGTTCATGATTTGCGGGACAGGATGGTGAAGCTTGAACAACATGTAATTAAGAAAGGAAAGGTGAAGTTGCTAATCTTTTGCCTTGATCTCAAATTTCTACTCTTTCAATAATGTTTAAACCATCAAACAATATAGAACTGTATCACAAGCATCAAATTTTCAAATCCAATTTTGGCAGGCTAATTATCTTTTGTAGTTTTCTCCTTCTTGACGCCTTCTCCTTTTTGACACCTAATAGCATGGTTGGCTACATGTTTTCGTTGCATCAGCTTCTTGGGTATGAAGGGTCTTCTCTGTTGTCTTATTTAGCATCGTGGTGACCCTTCTCTGTTGTCTTATTTAGCACCGTGGTTCCTACAGTGCAAGTGTTTTTAGATTTTTTTCTTCCATTTTCATCTTATTATTTTTCTTTTATTGTTTTTTGTTTAATCCTGGCTTGTCTCTTCTTCATTTGGGGAAGATGAATTTTTCTTCTACTAGGTTCATAGAATATTTTAGGAATTAATCAATGCAAAGGAGTTTTTTGCTGTCTTTGCTATGAGACTGTTCTTTCTTCCTTTCCCTTTACCGCTTTTTATTCCAACAAGTTCAAAGGCAATTCTTGAAGGCTTGGCCACCATGCGATTTTATGCCTTTGTGTTCTTTTCAATTTGGGTTGAATCCCTTAAATCTTTTGGCTTTCTGTTTCTGAATGCTGCTTTATTTCTGTGAATACATTTAATCTGTTCTACTTGAGTATGTGTTGATGGACATTTCTTATCTATGAAATAGGAAGACGCAGTTGTTTCAATGCAAAAGCAGATGAGTAACAAAGACCTGGTTGAGGTAGAAAGACCTAAAGAAAAGACAGCAGCTGTACCATCTTCTCCCAGAAGCCCTCCGACAAGTCCTCCTAAAAATGTACCATCCACTGTTCAATTGAAGTCAGAAAGCAAGAGTTCGGCTACCATGGATCTCAGTCAAGTTAAGAAAGCATCTTCAAATTGCTCACAGCAGGCTGATAAAACTGCAACTTCAGCTACCTCCCCCCAAAATGCTGGTATTCCCAAAACTGAGATCCAGAATGTGCCAATTGCAAAACAGTCTGACAAACCAACTCTAAAACAAGTCCCTGCCATGTCAAGGCCCTCCAGTGCTCCTCTGGTGCCTGGTCCCAGGCCAACTGCTGCTCCCATTTCTGTAGTCCACACAACTCCTTTACTTTCTCGTTCTGTTAGTGCAGCTGGCCGGCTGGGTCCTGACCCTTCACCAGCGACTCATAGTTATGTTCCGCAGTCCTATCGCAATGCCATTATTGGTAATGCTGTTGGTTCCAGTTCATCTGGTTTCACCCATACCAGCTCTCCAAGTACAGGAGTGAACCTATCACCAGTGCACGTGCAGCCATCTACATTGGTATCTGCACCGATGTTTTTACCACCATTGAACTCTGATAGGGTAGACCCAAACACTCACCAATCTGGCTTTCCTTTTGGTATGGTAACTCGAGATGTCTTACAAGATGGATGCCAATGGATGGAGAGCTCTCAAAGAGATGCAAGTAGAAGCATGAGTGGTGACCCTTCTTCCCTGATAAATGGCATACAAAACATTGACTTGTACAATCCTGTACGCAGTGGATCACAGGAGCACTCCTCCAGTGAGTTCGCAGCCTGCACATCTGGGCGTCAGACCCAAAGTGGGCTGACAGATGAGTTCCCACATCTTGATATCATCAATGATTTGCTTGATGAGGAACATGCTGTAGGGAAGGCAGCCGAGGCAAGCAGAGTCTTCCGTAGCAATGGGCCACACCTATTGAACAGGCAGTTCTCTTTTCCAAATGACTTGGGTGTATCAGGTGATTTGGGTTCCTCAACCAATAGCCCTTGCAGGTTCGAGCGCACGAGGAGTTACCATGATGGTGGATTTCAGCGAAGCTATAGCCCTTCTGGAACCCATTTTGACACGCCTAGGGAATATATTCCACAAGCTAGCTCAATGCCTTATGCAAATGGGCATATTGATGGGTTGATTTCAAACCAGTGGCAGATGGCTGGCTCTGATATTTCCTTGATGGGCATGAGAAATGCTGATGGTGATAGTTCCCCATATTTTAATCCAGAGTATTCAAATATGGCATGCGGGGTCAATGGCTACGCAGTATTTCGACCTTCAAATGGACATTGAAGGAATCTTTTCAGAGGGAGCTTGCCTGCAAGTTGGTGGGTGATTGCCCGTTGTAATAATGTATTGGGTCTTAGAATTGGAGTGAGGTTGTAATCTTTTCATAAGAAAACATTTTGTAAAGAGTGTTTCTGCTTATCTGCCTCCAGCTTTTTAGTTATAACGAGGTTTTGATGTGTTTTCTGGGTTTGATTAATATTTGAATGAGCTTCTGATGGAATATAAGTTACAACCCATCGTTACTGACTAAAATTTGAACCACATCAATTATCCAATTAGAAACCACAAAAGTGGATCAAGACTCGTCTAAACTACAATCTTGAATTAAGTCCCTTCTGATTATTGAGATCTGAGTTTGGTTTCTTGAAAGTGGATGCACGCATCAAAGTTTTTATGGTTATGTAGAGATTGATTCCATCCGGGTTTGAGGCCATTACCAGTTGCTTATGAGCAGGCATTTTTTTCCTGCAACCATTGTGGAGTCTCTCCATAGCATGTAAGGGTCAGACAAAATTGTAACCATGTTCATGAAGAACACGGCAAGGATGAAATGTGTTACCTTTGTAGAGAGTACTTAATCCTATGGGATGATAAAGGAAAGGCCTCTAATTCGATGACACAGACGATGTTTTCACTTTGAACATTTCTTATTTCAAGCCACGTATGCCAACATTGATAGAAACAAGCACATTGTGATCAAGCATTCAAAGGTCAGAGCAACTGCATTTCCAAGAAATTTCCTCACGGGTCAAAACTCAACACGATAAATTTGACGGGAAAAATCTTATCCAGCAAAAGAAAACAAATGTTTACGCATGTAAGCAGGTGGAAAAACGTAAAAACTTGGTATTCAAGTTCAAGAAAATCACCTTTTCTTGTTTAGACCTGTTCAATTTCTTGATAGTTTTTTTTTTTAAAAAAAAAACCTAGCAGTCAACAGTCGAAATCTTTCAACAAATAAAAAAACCACCGAACCCTTCAACCTTTATCAGTATAAATACTCCTCACCGCTACACGAAATTGTTCATGCTTGTTTTGAAATTGCCATCCAGAAATCATGAGGATCCTAAACCTTATTTTGGCCGTACTTTTGCTGCTTTCTTCACATGTTCAACTATACAAAGCTAGTAGGATATTACCTGAAGAGCTGAATAAAGACCTTTCATTGCAATCTCTTCAGAGAGGTCCTGTCCCCCCTTCTGCAGGTTCAGGATGCACCAACATTCCTGGTAGGAACGGACCGAGCTGCCCTCAAGTAAATGAAATGCACTACGCCGGCAACGGTTTGCCTAGTGATGCTGCTTTCCCACGTCTTACTGTCCAGTTCGGCGTGGCTACTAATCGAAGTTGATGATCTCCTATGTATATATTTCCCTGGACTAAGAACTTGAAGCTAAGGGTTTCTTTGTGCCTGTTGAAGTTGTTTAGGAGGATCAGCGATGCTAGACCAAATCACAGGTCCTGAAACACTCGTATCATCATGGCCTCTTCTATTCTTTCATTTTTGTAACCGTGTCTGCAATTTGTACTATCTTGTATAAATACAAACACATATTTTTATTTTTTGTAAAGAGAGAATTGTGAATGTTTGAAAAATAAATCCCTCTGGGCAATCCTAATTGAAACTTTATCATGTTTTTATCTTCCGTAAATGGGTTGACTTCATCATATTGAAACTATGCATAACCTTTATGGCAGAGTGGCTTTATCAATCTGCGCCATCTCATCTGAATACAGACCATTTTCTCTATCATCAGTGGTTTAGACTTTAGAGGCCAACCATCCTTCCCTGCCGGAAACACGAAACCAACTCACCAGAACATATGAAGATCTCCCCATGAATCATGCGACTCGGTCACTGTTTCACGTAAGCAATAAAACAGAGGAAAGAGAAGACTTTACAATCATATGACCAGTCAAATTACCGAGGTTTGACTAGTTAACGTGTGCTGTGAATCATGCCATGGTGCTTCTTTGAAGTTCCTCTGGTGGATACTGACTCAAAAGATGGCTTTGGATCAACCAAAAATTACGTATTGAAATTGAGGATGGAAATTGGAAAAGAGAGGAAAATACGCTATATTTTAAATGAAGCTTGTCTTTGACCGAAGCCAGTTCAATATTTTAGAAAAAAACAATGTGTTGTTGTTGTTATTATTATTATTATTATATAACAGTAAAATGCTTACTATAATTTTTTTTATTTTTCTGGCTACCATGATCAATATATAAATTGAAACTCGGTGCTTGAACATCTGGTGTGGTGACTCTGTATTGGCGGCTTTATTAATATCAAGTTGCTTGTAGAAGGAGGGATGCGTGGAGAGCTAGCTAGCGAGCAACCAAGCTTCCATTAGTTTCAATTTTAAAGTAAATTATTGTGTGGTTAATGTATTCTTAGTGAAATAATAAATAAATACTCAATTCTTTTTTATTTAAAACCCTAATATTGATTCCTAAATTCTTATATTTGTTTGTAAATTAAAAATAAGTTCAGAAAGGATAATGTCGAAATTTAAAAAACAATTAACAGTTAATCTTGGTCCAAAAATCAACTTGATTAATTATGATTTTAAAATACCAGAAGAACTAGCACATAAAACCATAAGAAAAACACACGGATTAAAATCGTAAAATCAACTTAATTAAAGGCTTTTGTCGTGTACGTAACCCGGATATATTTTATTAAATTCATTTCACTAACATTTATATGTGTGTGTAATCACAAAAGTAAAATGATCCCCACTTTCATACTTATTTAATTTTTTAACTACCTATTTTCAATCAAATAGTAACAACTTCCTTCCTATTTTTAATTTCATCGATATCATAAATTACTGTAATAAAATACTACTAAAAGGACAAGGTAAAATAGCAAATTTTTTAAAAATACAGATAAGAATTAAAGGCATCAATTTAGTGGGAGTAAATAAATAAATAAATAATGTACGAAAAATATCAGGCTAGATTGCAATCAAAATAAGGTTTTCATTCTCGTTTTATTATAGAAATACCTATAAAAAAAACTTATGGCTGGTGTCAAAAATAAAGTTGAGTGTATGCTTGTTATTCGTTGAAATAAGCATAAAAATGAAAAAATAAATAAATTAAAGATGTGTCTTGATAGGCATGGTGCTCCATATTTTTTCCCTGACAATTCCAAAATATCCATTTTTGAAATAGATTATAGATATTTTATGGTTGTGATTGTTTTTGTTGAATCTGTATGCTCTAATAGGTAACATGATATATTATATTAATGAATCCAGACTAGAATTTGTGAAATTAATAGCTATGATTTCTTTATAGGAAAAATTATCAATTTTAAAAAGATTCTAACCATTAAGGTTATTTTTTTTATTTTTTTTAAAAGTTATTTCAGTTTCATGATCTAAATCATATATTTTTTAATATTAATTTTTTTTTATTAGATAGTCTCTAACTTATAATTCAAGTTGAGGGTTTGGCGGGTTAATCTAATTAATTTGGTTTTTTTAATTAATTTTTTTCTCTTTCAATTTCATCATTTAATATTATTTTCTTATTAGGCATTAAACTTTATAATTTATTTTAATTTATTTTATATTAGATTATTTCAACCTAATGGCGTGAGAATAGTGTTTAATGGGATAATCTGGATTGACTTAGATTATTTTTATGTTATTTTTTTATTAAACTTTTTATAAATTTTATCATTCAATATTGGATCCGATAGGAGTAATTAAAAATTAAATTTTATAATTTATTTAGATTTATGCTCTATGGGGTTATCTCGATCACAACCAACAAAATCATAGATTTGACCGATTAACTCGGATTAAATAAATTAAGTCAGTTTTTTTCTTTCAATGAGATTTCTCGATCTGATGACTTGGGACATGAGTTTGGCTGATTGACTTGGGTGGTTTTTAATTTTTTTTTAAAAATCTCATCCTTTAATATTGGATTTATTTGAGATTTAAATTTATAATTTATTTCAATTTAATTTTTGTGAAGTTATCATGATCTTATGATCTATAGTATGAGTTTGATAGGTTAATTCAAGTTGTTTTTTTAAATTATTTTTTAATTGATTATTTTTTTAATTTCATTTTTTAATATTAAATTGATTGAGAATTAGTTCTTATATTTTATTTTGATTTGTTTTTTATGAGTTTATTATAATCTCATAACTTGGATCATGAATTTACCTTGTTAATCCAAATTAATTTAAATCAATTTAATATATTATTTTAATATAGAAAAATATATCTTCTTAAAAATCTTACTAGTATATAGCTACAAAACCTACAAGTACAAAACCAAAACCATATACCAAATAGACCGTTAGATATTCAATTCCTCAAGTAAAACGTGGAGCTTTGAACAGCTTTTTGTTTTTTACTAGCTTAATTAGGTAAACTAAGCCGTTGGTTATTAATTTCAAAGATTAGACCAATCTAATCTGGGGCTTGAGTCGCTTGACCGACCAGCATAATGGATGACATGTCATACAGGATACCTATCTTACTGTTTACGCTGTCCCCTGAGACCCAGTAAAGAACAATCTCTCCGGTCAAAGCTTCCCACTTTGCCCCCTCGTCAGGTAACTTAACCGATTTGATCAAGAACAGCGCGGGCCGGAGACGGGCGTCAATGAGGGCTGGGCCTGAAAAAAAAAACATTTTCTAGTATTATATACATATTTTATATATGTGGCCCCTACAAGGAAAAAAGTAAATTAATCCTGGCCGTCAGATATTATCATTATAACTTAATTAATTAGCCGTCATTTTATATTCTTTAGGTGCATGTACTTCTGGGATTAATCAGCACTGACACTTGTATAATCCGACTCTATTAGTGTTCATTTAGTAGAATATTATATGATAATGTTATAAGACGCGTGCGTGTAGAGCGTACATTAATAAATCCAACAACATGAAATATCTCGTTATATATATAGTTTCATCCGGAATTTTAATATAAATATCTATGTTGAGTATTAACCAAATAAAAGAAGATCGATCGATTATTCTTGCAATACCAAGCAGTATATATATAGAATGAAGTGTCCTCTTATGTATTCGAAAGCTCAGAGAATTCAAGAAATCTTGCACCGAATAATAACCATGCGCGCACCTCGACATTTATTGAACATTAACAGGAGTAAATTCACCGAGGAAAAAAAAAACAAGAAGAAGAAGAACTCTGATCGCTTCTTACATGTTGTTATTGATAGATTCGATATATGCAAGAAGAAGGGGAAGGGGAACTTAGCATATGAAAAGAACAAAAAATAGGATTAATAATATTCCAGCTAGGTACACGAACACAATGTCCCCGCCGCACTTTCGGTTTGTTGAGGGCATGAATAAATAACCCTACGTACTGTCATATCCTGCAGGTTGCCCTCTTATTATTGTCATCAGGGACTAGTTAGAGGCCTTGGAATGATCAATAACTGAGCTAGGAAATGGAGGTGGTTGTTGATGATTGGCACGGCCACCGAAGTTCATTTCATTCACTGTGCAGCTGCCACTTCCGACTGTGCCGTGCGTGCAAGGGGACCCTGCAGATGGTGGCACTGGACCCCGGTTGAGGGACTCGATACGTGGAAAATGTTTTTTCAGCCATTGCTCTCCATGCATGGGCCTCATGGCTGCACCAAATTGTATTGTGCTCAGGGTGAACAAAATGGAGAACAATATTGTGAAAAAGATTGTGGCCTGACTTGTTCTGTTACTGGCCATTTGTTTTTTTGAAGGAATTTTTGAGGACTCTGTTGCAGTATTCTGGTTATGAGTATGAGAAACACAAATCGGGGACTGGTATAGGAACGAATGAGTGGAGAACTGATCTTTCTTGCACATATATATAGACATGTGACATATCCATGTCTTACGTACGAGGGAGGAGTCTCGCTTGTCCCGTCAATTGGTTAATTAAGATGCGCGGAAAATGCATGGATTCTTATAATTGACTTGACCATGGGCTAGAAAGATTGAAATATAATATGGTCTAAATTCTAAAATATGAATCACACGGAGCCTTGAATGGCGCAGTTTTTCCAGTCCTTGAAAGCAGGTTAACAACGTATGAGAAAGTAATTGACGGTCTCTATAAGATATGATAATGCGACTAGACTTGTAAACCAGCAAGTCGATTAAAAAGTAACCATTTTCAATTCAAAGAATTATACCATGATTAGACTTGTTAACTAACAAAGCCATGAAGATGCCGATAGAAATCATCATGATTCGTGATCTTTCTTGTTGGGTCCATCTGTTTTTTACTTTTTTCTGTTTTTATGGTGTAAAAAATTCAGTTAAATATTTGGTAATATATCAAAATGTGTTTTATATTGTTATACTCATTAAAAAATTGAGTTTAAAATATAATTTTTATTAAATAATTTTTACATGTTTTTTTAATTGAATTTTGTAAAACTTTATTTATTTTTGTATTTTAAAATCATTTTTTTTCAAAATTTAAAATATTTTTATTTTTTTTCTTTACTTCAAATTAATATTTTTTTTTTGTATTTTCAGATCATTTTAATATGCTGATATTAAAAATATTTTTTTTAAAAAAAATTATTTTAATATATTTCCAAATAAAAAATACTTTTGAAAAGTAATCATAACAAAATATTTTATATATGTTTTTTTGTTGTATATAAATGTCAACCATAATTTTTATCAAACACATACCTAAATCCAACTAACCATACCTAACCATATGTTTTTTAAACTTACTTTTTTTAAACCATAACTATAAAAACTATCTCAAAAACAAACATACTCGTTGATAGATATTACTAGACTAGTGATAAAATATAAATTTTTTAGTTTTTTATTATTACAAAGGCATCTTAAAATGAAAGTTTTCTAAGAAAATACTAGCATTATATAAGTTTAAATCTGAAAAATCAAAACTTAAAATGACAAGAAAAAATTAAAAAATTGAGATAGAAAGAGTGCAAAATCTGGAAAAACCACTTCAATCACCCCTTTCTTTTCACAGTAAATTTTGAAAGTTAAAAAATTAAAAAATTAATTCTGATAATAATTAAAATTAATTCCTACTATAATCCACTTTGATTAGCCACTATAAATTAAGAATTAAACTTAAATATTCCTAGCCATAAATCTAAAGTTTTTTAATCGAGTAAATTACTTAAGTTTGTAAAAACAGCTTCTAAAAGATATTTTTTACATGTTCAAGAATTTTCAAAATCAAACCTAAGCTCATAATTATAATAAGTTGGTTAAAGAAATAATTTTTTATAGCACAAAATTTTTTATAAAAAACTTAGGTATAAAGCCCCAATTCGACTAGTACATTCATTTATAAGTTTAAATTCAAAATTTACTTTACTTAGAAACTCTCTTCTCTAAAAGCTTTGGTGTTATTTTAATTTAATTTTAATTTATTAATTTTTTACTTTATAAACACAAACATAGGGTTTTTTTGTTATATGGTATAAAGTTCTATTAGAAGATTTTGTCAAAATATATCAATGAAAAGTTCTTTAAGATCAATTTTTTATCATTTATAATTAATTTAAAACATGTTAATGTTTCATGTTAAAAAATTCATGTTGAAAATTAAATTCTTACAAAGTTTTAATCAAAGAAATGAAAATAGATATTACTTTTAATTTAATCTCAAACATGCCCATTAAACAAACTTTTCTTCCATTTGTTTTTTTTTTCTGGTTATGCTATCATTTAGCTCTACAGTCAGGCATTTTTATATTTGTAAGAAGTTATATGATTTATGGAATTATGATTTATATGAGTTATTGTAAAAGCTAGTTGTTTTTAATTTATGGTATCGGATAAAGGGTGGTAACAAAAGAGTGTACCAATTTCAATCAGGTCTTCTCCATCAACCGCAAGCTAAGTGCTTTTATCCATCAACATCGAATGTTGGCAATTTTGTGACTTTCAGTCTTGTCCTCATAAATTATTTGCTGTGGAAAATGCAAGGAACCAACCTTGTTCAAAGTCAACATTGTGATTTGTAAGTTGAGTTTTGATGAATTTATTAGTTTTTTCTTTTTTAAAATAAGTCACATTAATGTGATAATCTGGCTATACTTTAAATTTATATAAATAAAAATTTAAATTTAATTAATATAAATTAATATTAAAAAATATTAACAATGCAATATCCTTTATCATTAAATTTAGCTTTGTTTGGAATTGCAGTTGAGTGTTTTTTACTTAGAAATATATTAAAATATTTTTTTTATTTTTAAAAAATTATTTTTTAAATTAATACGATTTAAAAAAAACATGAGTAGGCCGTATTTCCAAAGGAGGCCGCAATAAGTACAGATAATTTATCATGTTCAAGAGAACAGGGGCTTGCTTGAATTAATGCCACGAGATCCACGAGACGGGTCCAGGTCCGGGTCCTGGGACAAAAACTGGAAAATTGGGTCATCTCGTACCTTGTGCTAAACGGTGATTGACTTTGATGGCGCAAATTAAAGACTCCAAAATGGTCAAAACACGCATCCAAAGTCAAAACCTCGGACTACAGTATATTATCTCTCAGCCAACTTGGAAAGCCGCATCTCCAAGAGTATCACTGGTTCTAGAATCCACCGCGGGAACATTTTTCAAAATTTAATTTATTTAATAACATAATAATTAAAACAATTAAAATCTTGAAGATTATCTTTGAGTTAAATTATCCTTTTTTTTTAATTCATGTAAGATTTGTTTTGGTACTATGATTTATTGAATAAAAACTAATGATAATTAAAAAAATATTCATGAAAATTATAATGATTTGAGTTAAAGAGAAAATATTTATTTTTTAATTAAGATTATCTTTTCTTATTTATTTATTTATTACTTTTTTAATGAAAAATAATAATTTTTTTTTATCAAAAGTATTGGTTTTTAAAATAAGAACCCATTATGATTGTAAAAGCTAATTTCAAAAAACAAATCATGAATCAATTATTTTCATGCACCTATATGAAAAATATAAGAATAATAAATATGAAAAACTTATATAAAAAATTTCTAACAAAATAGAAATTTTATTTTTATTGAATATCAATAAGCAACTTTATTAAAAAATCAACACATTAGGTTAATATATATTTTTTTCACAAAGTGATTGTTAATATTGCTATAAAAAAAACTCTAATCTTGGATAATTCTTGTAATATTATTTTAATAAATTCATTTAAAGAGAATCATATTCTATTTATTTTATTAACAAAAAAATATGTTAAAAGCTATTTAATAAAAAAAAAATTAATCATAAATAAAAATTAGAAAACCAGTAGAAAAAGAGTAGTTATGAACAGTAACTATATGATTTTTTTCAAATAAAATTATAAAAAATGAGTTTATTAATTGAAAATAAATTTTTTTATCATTCATCTATTTTTTATGATAATTTTTTATTATTATAAATAAAGTGTTTATTTTCTACATTGAAATTTTGCAAATTATATTTTTTTAATATTTTTCAAAAAAACAAAAAACACAAAAGATAGAAACTACAAAATCATTACTTAATAACGGCGCAGCTCAACAACGTGATTCTGAGCTTACAACAACATTATTATTTTTATTAAGTATTTATAAGTAATTTAAAAAGTTTTAATTTTTTTATTTTTATTAAGTATTTATAAGTAATTTAAAAAAATTTATTTTTTTATTTTAATTTATTTTTAAATATTTTAATACGTTGATATTAAAAATATTTTTTATTTAAAAATATTTTTTTAATATTAAAAAAAACTTTAATTTTTTAAACTGTCCACCATACTAAACCTGAGAGTCGAACATTTAGCCTCACGCATGGACTTACATGTAGAGAGAGAGGCCTTTTAACACAAAAGATTCAGCATCTTGGTGGCATGGTTGAGTAAGCCTGTTCATGAGCCGTACTACGAGACTGGCCCGTTAAAGAACAAATTAAGAAGGACGGGCTTGGTCAGGGATTTGAGGTCCCATGCTCGACCCATAATAGCATCCATCCGGGTTGAGTCCTGGCCCACTAACTTTGTGCACGGGCCATGCTATAAAACCCTAAAACATACCCAAACCCCCAGCCGCCTCTCGCTGAGCCTCTCCCTGTCTCCTCTCTTTTGTCTAATAACCTTTCCCTGTGTTTCTTTCTCACGCACAGTGAATTGAAACCCCTGTCCTATTTCCCATTCGAAAAATATAATTTTCGTTTCTTTTTTTACAGCAGGTCTGATTTCTTTTCTTTTCCTCTTTTGAACATGATCTGAGAAAGCTCAAGAAATATTATTTTTTTAAAGATTCATGGTACTTGACGTTCACAGTTCAATACAATATAATATACAAGCCATTAAAGCATATAATCTTTGGCCAGTGGATCGGGGAAGCTGCATAGAATTGATGGTGCCCGCTGGATTTTGCATCGACAAAGTGATTAGTGAGATGGGACCATAAAAGAAACCTGTAACTGGAGTGCTTGGCCACTGAGAGATTGTAAAGTTTCTTTGCTTTTTTTATTTGTAGGCGAAAGCTTTGTGTGATTGTCGGCTCCTTGGCTGGAAATCTTCACAATTTCTTTTTAGAAAAAGTTGATTATATATATATAGATCAGTTTTTGTGTTATTTTCTTAGCAAAATCTTATAAATTATTGAATTTTCAAAGTATATAGATCAGTTTTCCTCTGTACTTTAAAATTTGAAAAACTCTAGTTTTTTCTTTTTACTAAAAGGAAAAGCTGCATTATTTTTCATGTTCATATGCATGCGATGTGAGAATATAACTGATAAGGTTTGAAAAACCACCGTGAAGTTTTCTGGTGGTGCACATCTCATCCATAGAATCTACAGAGCAATATTACAGCAAGAGAATTTACATAGAAAGTCAACATATTCATCTATAGCTGATGTATAATTATCAAGGGAGAATCATGGGATAGGATTTCGATAAAAAGGTAGAGCATGATTTGAGGAGTATCTCGTTCATCTTTCTTTATCATGCAATAATAACACTTCTTACGTACATGGATTCATTTCAATGAGAAAGAACATAATCATTTAAACACAGTTTAGTTACCATCCATAATTTATCGATAGAGTTACATGAACTTCTGGTCTACAGATACTTACTTGCATGATCTACAACTTCCCTTTTGATCTGCATTGCAAGTTAAAGAAAGTTGCCAGCAAGAGCACAAATCGTTTTGGAGCTTACATATAGGTATTGAACTAGTAAGACTGAATATTCATTGCAAGAGCAGAGCTGGGCAGCACTGAAGGTGTTGCTTGCTCTCGCGCGCAGTTGCATTTAACAATGTCCACCCTTATTTCCAGGAATGTAAGTGCACGCCGAGGGAGCAGAAGGTGCCACAGGACCTTTGATGTGTGACGCAAACACTAGTTTAGGACTTTTCAGAGACTTCCCGATTGCATGGTGTGGATTTGAACTGAAGAATATGAACATGATTAGGATGATCATATGAGCAATCTTAAGAAGATTTAATTTTGCGTTGATATTCATCATTTGGACTGGGTATGGACGTTTCTGTGCGATAAATAGATAGATAGAGGCCAAGAATATTTGGAAGCGCTTCTTGGGGTATTTATATAAATATTTTTGGACTTTTGAAATCCTGTAGCATTGGTTTTTGTAAAAAGGGGGTGAAAAGTGCTCTCCGCTTTTGTTTTTGCTTTATTTCATTTAGGCCGCCCGAGTTTTTTTATAGGTCGTCATAAGATCTCTAAAAACAAGAGATAAGAAAAATAAAATAAAGAGGAAAACAGAAAAAGCAAAAAAACAGGCACCCCATGTGGATCACAGAAAAAAGCATTAGGATTGAAGGAGTTGATGTTGTTAAAGCCACTCACCTCATATATCACTGTCCAGAAAAAGCATTAGGATTGAAGGAGTTGATGCCTTGATTTGATGTTGTTAAAGCCACTCCCTCATATATCACTGTCAGTATTCTTTAGACTTCATATGTCACGCTTCAGTGTTCTTAATTAAGACTTCATATATGACTTTCAGTGTACATAAAGAATTTATTGGCAGGCCGAAAGAATCCTTAAATCGCAGGGCAAAACGACACCAGATCATGTAATCACAGTACTGCTATAAGTTCTTGATTTTGTCATCATTAAAGAAACAGGGCTAAACGACATATAACAGTACTGCTATAAGTTCTTGATTTTGTCACCATTAAAGAAAACAAATTTTATTTGTACTCCCACATTCATATTCTGAAAGGGACATTCTTCAAGTCTAAACCTCGAGACAGACTCCTAGAGATCGATCTTACGTGGATCTTGTAAGGGCATTAATTCTACTTCGGAAAACTCATTACACTACTAGCTAATTTGGAAAATCTATCCATTTCAAATTCATGTCTTTGCGTTTAGTAGTAGATCACGTAATATATAGCAAAATCAAACATACACTCGAATTAGTTTTCATGATAACACTTGTTAAAGGTGTTCTTATTGCTTCTTCCCTTGAGAAACAACGGTGAAAGAAATTATTGTACGTTATAATTCTTCAGTGATTTTGTTTGTGTTTAGCTCTCAAGCAATTATATAAGAATCTTCTTATGATTAACCGGTTAATTATCATTAATTAATTACAAATTCTGGATTGTTTACTCTGTGTATGCACGTAGCTTGCTTCCTTTGCAAGCCTATCCGATCCATGTTTTCATGGTTTTTTTCCCACGACGTACCAGAATATTGTAGCCAGTGAAGAGATTATTTAGTACACTTGAAGTTGTGCTTTTTTATATATATAAATGTGAAATTTATGAAAATAAATTAAGATAAATCCGAAGCCTAAAAGACTAGATATATTTAATAATTTCTTGTAAATTGAGCTATGTCGTGAGTTCTTATTTTTTATAGATAACTATAAATATCCGAGTCAATGTGTATCTCAATTATAAATTTTGAATTCTTTGGTAAATAAAAAGAAAGGAATATCCTTAAAGCAAATATGCGGTCGTTGAATCCAACATTAGACGGACCCATGCATCGCAGAGGCAGATATAATGATTCGCTGAATACAAAAAGATGAGCATAAAGGATATATTTGTAGAAAAGATGTCTAGTGCTACGATGTCGGCTGTTTTAAATATTTTTAATGCAAAAATTTAATATTCAAATTATATAATCCAAGATAAATTGAGCTGAATTTATTAAAGCAGGATTTATAATACAAGATTAAAATAACTCCTATATAAAAAGTAAAAAAAAATCATAAAATTCAAGATCTAATAACCTAATTAATATCAAAGATAAAAAATTCAAAAAAATATAATATTGAAGAAGTAGACCTGGGTTAACTCAACTTAACTTGATATGAGATTGGTATAAAAAAATTCAAAAAAAACACCTAACAAAACAAACAAAGTTCAACACAAAAAACCTTAAAAAAAAACGAGTTAGCTCGAGTTAACTTTATTGACCAGCCATCATAATAACTAAAAAGAAAAAAAGTTAAAAATGAAAAAGTCAATTGACAAATTATTTCATGCAAAAGAATAAAATTAAAAAAAAATTCATAAATAATCAGGGAAAAAAATAAGGCTTCTAAAAGAAGCACTTAGCAAAAAATACCAAAGTTAAATAAAAAACATATTAAAAAAATACAAGCTAACTCGAGTTAACTTTACCACCTCGCACTCGGGATAACCCATCCTGCGTTGACACATGCATTTATTTTTAAATAATATTGAATAAAACACACTCAAGGGTCAATAATTAAATGAAAAAAGATAAAATAAAAAAATAATTTTTTTAAAAGAATTCAAGTCAACTCAAGATATAAGGCAGGGATAACCCAATAAAAATAAGAGCAGAATAAATCAAGAAGCTCAAGACCCATAATTCAATGTCAAATAATAAAAATAAAAAAAAGATAAAAAACCCTAAAAAACATTGAACTTAAACCGAATTCATCGTCAAAACTGGTGGATCCGGTTATGAGATCGGGTTATAAGATTAATATTACCCTATAAAAAGCAGACATGAAAAAACCATAAAGAAAAATTTTAAACCATAAAAAAAATTAAAATTAAAGTAACAAGAATTAAAACAGTAAGGACTAAACAATGCACAAAAATAATTAAAAGAAATAAATAAGGGAGTAAATTGAAAAAAATGAAGAAAAGGATTAAAAAAGAGAATAAAAAATAAGGACCAAAATTGAAAACAAAATAAAATAAAATTAAACTCCTAAGAAAAAAATAAAAAAATAATGAGAATGATAAAAAAGAAATAGCAATCAAAAGAACGAGGATCAGATTAGATAAAAAAAAATTACAATGAGATTAAATGATTAGGGACAAAATTTAAAAATAAAACAAACTTAAAGAAACATCAAATCTAAAAAAAATAGAAATCAAAAGAAGGAGGACTAAATACAAAACAAATACAAACTAGAATATATAATTAAATTTGGCAAAGCTCTAGACGTGTTCGAGGTTTTTGAGAGAGAAAAGAAGGGGAGGAGAAAAAAGACCAATCATCACCAAACTACCTCTCAAATGACAAAACGCACCACCATAAAAGATGCACCGCTACGTTCCATTTCGAATGAGTAAGCGATCAATCTTTTTTGGTCATCTTATGTGCCCTTACGTACCATCAGAATGGTGTAGGGGGAGATGACATGCCTATGCATGTGTGGCATGAGCAGACCTACTTTATAGATATATTAATTTTATAATAAATAAAATTACAAAAACAGCCTTAAAAGCATACAAATATTACTAAAAAACCATGTTGTAAATACAAAAATACCCTTCCAAGATAAGCTTTAATTTTCTAAGTCAAAGAGCAAACATGAAATTTTATTATATATAAAATGTGTAAAGACATAACAATCCCACCTTTAAAAGTTAATATTTTTTAGGTTTGAAAGGCACAAACGATATTTAACTTTCCAAAGAAACCTATGAAGATGCAAAAGCTCTTGGATTAGAGGCCAATTCTTTGATCTCCCAAGAGCAATATTATCAAAGAACCATCTCAATCCAATAGTTTAAATTATTAGATAAGATCCCAAGATATGATTTATATTATTTTCTAACATACCCCTCAAGTGAAAACTCTTTGGGCTTGAAACCTGTATAGACTCACACTACCTTGTGCTTAATTTTTTTTATCAAAAAAATAGGGATGCTGAGATTTAAACTCGTGACTACTTGGTCACCAAGACTCTGATACCATGTCAAAGAATTATCTTAACCAAATAGCTTAAACTGTTAGGTGAGTTTCTAAGATATGATTTATATTATTCTCTAACATACTCCCTCAAATGAAAGTTATTTGAGCTTGAAACTTACACAAACATACACTACTTTATACTTAATTTTAATCAAATAAATAGGAATAATGAGATTTAACTCATAACTTCTCGGTCATCAAGGCTCTAGCATTATGTCAAGTAATCATCTCAACTTAGTAGCTTAAACTATTAGATGAGATCCCAAGATATGATTTATAATATTTTATAATAAGCCCCTCAAGTGAAAACTCTTTGGGCTTGAAACCTGTATAGACTCACACTACCTTGTACTTAATTTTTTTTATCAAAAAAATAGGGATGCTGAGATTCAAACTCGTGACTACCTGGTCACCAAGACTCTGATACCATGTCAAAGAATTATCTTAACCAAATAGCTTAAACTGTTAGGTGAGTTTCTAAGATATGATTTATATTATTCTCTAACATACTCCCTCAAATGAAAGTTATTTGAGCTTGAAACTTACACAAACATACACTACTTTATACTTAATTTTAATCAAATAAATAGGAATAATGAGATTTAACTCATAACTTCTCGGTCATCAAGGCTCTAGCATTATGTCAAGTAATCATCTCAACTTAGTAGCTTAAACTATTAGATGAGATCCCAAGATATGATTTATATTATTTTATAATAAATATAATATTTTCATTGTACATAAAATACACATAATATCAACTTTTCCCTCCATCAATTCTCAAATAACATTTGAATCCCATGAAAAACATGATTTTGCCCTAATACAAAAGCAATTGTTAAGATTAATGAATGACAAAATTATCATTATAGTGTCTAAATTCACATTGAATCTCAGCTACTTTAATGATATCTTTTAATTTTTTTGTTAATTTGAAAAATAAAAGAAAGAGATATTTTTTTTAGCATGCCTATGCGTTATCATGGACTTATAAAAAAAACATTAAAAAAATCATATGAACAAAGACTATTGCAATGTAAAATGTTTTTAAGAAAAAAACTATAAAAATAATTTTAGAAAAAAAAACATTAAAAAAAAGAAAGGAAAAATAACTATGTGAAAAAATATTATAGTAAAATAAAAATCATATGGGGAAACACTGTAACAATCGACAATGTTTCAAAGAAAAAAACTATAAAAAAAACTATAAAGCTAATTTCTCTAATTTCTTAATTAATTTAATAGTAAAAAAATAAAATCGACAAAAATAATTTAAAAAACAAAAGAAAAAAGAGAAAAAAAAGAAGATAATGTTGGAAAAAAACACAAAAGAAAACATACAAAGAAAATTAAGTACTTTCTACATGCATTTTAGAGTATTAGTTAATTGTTTAAAAGGCTTCTTGATCATCTTATTTTATAGTACAAGGGCTTGATTATCCATGTAGTTGAGTTTTATCCTTATTAAATGGAAAATAACCTATCCTTTTCTCAAAGGTTGTGAAAAAAAAAAAAAACAGACACGTATGGATAGAAAAAGTCTATAATATTAGAGATTAGAGCTCCTTATTCTTTTTCATTCATGACAATCGATGACACTATAACATCCATTAATTTCTTAACAATTATAATTAAGAAGCAAATGATTTTTTTTTTTCATCTTACACCAAGTTACATGGAGATGTTAAAGAATAATATAAAATATATTTTAAAATTTTATCTAACAAGTTAGATTTTTTGGTGGAATTAGTTTTGTGACTTGGCATCAGTTTCTTGATAATTATGTGGTCAGAGTTTGAATCTCATAATCCCTATTTATTTTATAAATATTAAGTACAAGATAGTATAGATTTATGCAAAATAATATAAATTATATCTTATAAACCATCTAACAATTTAAGTTTTTATTTTGATAGCGTTCTTATATTTATAATGTTTTTAATCTTTGAATGTTTTGTAGCAAATCTTTTATTCTTAGCTCCGCCTACATCAAATTAAATTGATTCTTTGGCAAGAAGAACACTATAAACCATGATATTTTTACTAATTCAAACACAAACCTTATAATTAACCGAAATAGTGGTGGATTTTTGGAGTAAAAACACATGTTCAATCTCTCTAGTATAGTTTTTCAATGATGAAGAACTTATTTTATCCGCAGCTGACATTGAATTCCAATTTTTTTATAAATTGTTTGATGCTTTAAGGCGTCTCTTTGTGGGTGGCATTAAATTAAAGCCCTTTTTATTCTCTATTCATATAAAATACTAGTATAAATTGGTTTAAATTAATCACGATCTAAGAAAGAAGCCTCTCTCTCGTTTTACATCAATGAAATTATATCTTTAACGGTTAAATTGTTTTTTTTTTTAAAAATCTTTAACGGTTAAATTGTTTTTTTTTTTTTAAATACTTTCAGTTTAACAATTGAAACATATATCACATGAAATGGATAAAAAAATAAATTTAATATATAAAATTGAGTACAAGATTTAAGTCTTCTGGATTGAATTCTCGACTAAATTATCTAATTCAGTGCAACAACGGAGTCATTTACACACGTTAATAGAGAAAAACCCAAGTTGAATCATTAAATATATGTCACATGGAATGAATAAATAAAACTAACATATAAAGTTGAGGATCTGGACAAGACTTCGGGAATTTCTTTCCTTTCATGGCACATTTAGGCTTAGAAAGAATTGTTCCATCTAGGGAACTGGTTCGGAGATGCTTGAAGTACCTTGCGACGGGAGAAAACAGGGAAGAGGATGGAGGGACATGAGCTTTAAGATTGCAGGGCACTAGCTTACTAATGATATAGGGCCTTTTCAGCCTCGTCGATCGGAATCAATTCTATGATTGAATAGCTAGCAGCAATGCTAGTTAGTGCAGAAACTCAGAGAGATAAACAAAGAGGGGACTCTGCCGGCTAACTCCTCTCTGTAGTAGTTATTAAACAGCAATCAAATAGGTGCTTCAATTTAAGGTAAGTGTTCGGTATTTTTTTAAAAGAATTTGGATTTTTATTCGTTTTAGTTTAATTTAGTTTTTTTTTATAAGCAAGAATATATATCGTTAAAGCACCAAAGAAAGGCGAAGGAAACAGAATACGAATCTGCAGGAACCAAACATACAACAATTGAAAGAAACATCAAGACCAGGGAGCCCATATATCAAATAATTCTTAACTACATAAAGGAACTCCATATATACTCGAACCAGGAGAACAAAAAGTGGAACTCCATGCCTAAAATATATATATATATAGAGAGAGGGGGGGGGGGGGGGGGGGGGAGAGGGGGCGAGGGG
>NW_011499884.1:787360-797406 GCF_000495115.2 Populus euphratica
AATCGATGACACTATAACATCCATTAATTTCTTAACAATTATAATTAAGAAGCAAATGATTTTTTTTTTTCATCTTACACCAAGTTACATGGAGATGTTAAAGAATAATATAAAATATATTTTAAAATTTTATCTAACAAGTTAGATTTTTTGGTGGAATTAGTTTTGTGACTTGGCATCAGTTTCTTGATAATTATGTGGTCAGAGTTTGAATCTCATAATCCCTATTTATTTTATAAATATTAAGTACAAGATAGTATAGATTTATGCAAAATAATATAAATTATATCTTATAAACCATCTAACAATTTAAGTTTTTATTTTGATAGCGTTCTTATATTTATAATGTTTTTAATCTTTGAATGTTTTGTAGCAAATCTTTTATTCTTAGCTCCGCCTACATCAAATTAAATTGATTCTTTGGCAAGAAGAACACTATAAACCATGATATTTTTACTAATTCAAACACAAACCTTATAATTAACCGAAATAGTGGTGGATTTTTGGAGTAAAAACACATGTTCAATCTCTCTAGTATAGTTTTTCAATGATGAAGAACTTATTTTATCCGCAGCTGACATTGAATTCCAATTTTTTTATAAATTGTTTGATGCTTTAAGGCGTCTCTTTGTGGGTGGCATTAAATTAAAGCCCTTTTTATTCTCTATTCATATAAAATACTAGTATAAATTGGTTTAAATTAATCACGATCTAAGAAAGAAGCCTCTCTCTCGTTTTACATCAATGAAATTATATCTTTAACGGTTAAATTGTTTTTTTTTTTTTTAATACTTTCAGTTTAACAATTGAAACATATATCACATGAAATGGATAAAAAAATAAATTTAATATATAAAATTGAGTACAAGATTTAAGTCTTCTGGATTGAATTCTCGACTAAATTATCTAATTCAGTGCAACAACGGAGTCATTTACACACGTTAATAGAGAAAAACCCAAGTTGAATCATTAAATATATGTCACATGGAATGAATAAATAAAACTAACATATAAAGTTGAGGATCTGGACAAGACTTCGGGAATTTCTTTCCTTTCATGGCACATTTAGGCTTAGAAAGAATTGTTCCATCTAGGGAACTGGTTCGGAGATGCTTGAAGTACCTTGCGACGGGAGAAAACAGGGAAGAGGATGGAGGGACATGAGCTTTAAGATTGCAGGGCACTAGTTTACTAATGATATAGGGCCTTTTCAGCCTCGTCGATCGGAATCAATTCTATGATTGAATAGCTAGCAGCAATGCTAGTTAGTGCAGAAACTCAGAGAGATAAACAAAGAGGGGACTCTGCCGGCTAACTCCTCTCTGTAGTAGTTATTAAACAGCAATCAAATGGGTGCTTCAATTTAAGCTAAGTGTTTGGTTTTTTTTAAAGAATTTGGATTTGCATCCGTATTAGATTACTTTTTTTTATAAGCAAGATTATCGTTGAAGCACCAAAGAAAGGCGAAGGAAACAGAATACGAATCTGCAGGAACCAAACATACAACAATTGAAAGAAACATCAAGACCAGGGAGCCCATATATCAAATAATTCTTAACTACATAAAGGAACTCCATATATACTCGAACCAGGAGAACAAAAAGTGGAACTCCATGCCTAAAATATATATATATATAGAGAGAGGGGGGGGTGGGGAGGGAGGGAGAGGGAGAGAGGAGCATTAAAATCACGTAGTATAACTTTATTGATGATACAGTAAACGGACGAGAATTAATAGCAACTTTTATCTAGTACCCAACACATGCATGGAGATTAAACCTCCTTATTTCCTTTAGAAGCATCAGTATTTTTGCATCTTAACCAATTCCAGGGACTTGAATAACAATGCCCTTTTTATCAACCCAAACCCAAACCCTATCACAGCGGAAGTCCAGAATGACCATTGATCCTTCTGGCACAATTATAGCTTCAACAAGAGGATTTTCTCTCTCAATCGTCGCAACAGCGACCTTCCCCTCTGCTCCAAGAAGCTCTGGCCATGAACTCTTACCTGCATGTACATAAATTATATAATTGTGTCACAACCAAGCATTATCAGATTAAGTTGCACTATATTTTTAGCACAGAAAATGCTCATTACGTACCTTGGCATGTAGTATCAGATGACATTTTTTTCCCCTCTTTAAACTCTCTAGTAATGTTTCCTTGTATTTGAGATATGACTTTGTTGAAGTCGAGGTGGTTATTTATAGTGTAGCGTGTGGTAGCTATTGGTTGGTCATTGTTGACAGTAGCATGTGTTTGCCTAAGAACATATATATCTAGTTTCGCATTCACGCCAGCTTGATTTGTTTGAATATCTTCTTATTTGACTAATGTATATGTTAGAAAGATTTATTTGATGCATACTATTCACATATGCCTCCTTCGATGAAAAACTAATATCAGAGCTCAACTTCTGTAGTAGTTATTAAACAGCAATCAAATAGGTGCTTCAATTTAAGGTAAGTGTTCGGTATTTTTTTAAAAGAATTTGGATTTTTATTCGTTTTAGTTTAATTTAGTTTTTTTTTATAAGCAAGAATATATATCGTTAACACACGATCAAAGACACGTGCCTGAATTCAAGATCATGCCAACTGTGTTTGCCATTTTCGTTTCTTCAAATTCTATCCGAAGTTATTGACCCAAATTAGAATAATGGTAATTGCATTCTTCACATGTACGGATTGCATGATATCAATGTGAAAGAATATCGAGCGTACGGCGAAGGAAACAGAATACGAATCTGCAGGAACCAAACATACAACAATTGAAAGAAACATCAAGACCAGGGAGCCCATATATCAAATAATTCTTAACTACATAAAGGAACTCCATATATACTCGAACCAGGAGAACAAAAAGTGGAACTCCATGCCTAAAATATATATATATATAGAGAGAGGGGGGGGTGGGGAGGGAGGGAGAGGGAGAGGGAGAGAGGAGCATTAAAATCACGTAGTATAACTTTATTGATGATACAGTAAACGGACGAGAATTAATAGCAACTTTTATCTAGTACCCAACACATGCATGGAGATTAAACCTCCTTATTTCCTTTAGAAGCATCAGTATTTTTGCATCTTAACCAATTCCAGGGACTTGAATAACAATGCCCTTTTTATCAACCCAAACCCAAACCCTATCACAGCGGAAGTCCAGAATGACCATTGATCCTTCTGGCACAATTATAGCTTCAACAAGAGGATTTTCTCTCTCAATCGTCGCAACAGCGACCTTCCCCTCTGCTCCAAGAAGCTCTGGCCATGAACTCTTACCTGCATGTACATAAATTATATAATTGTGTCACAACCAAGCATTATCAGATTAAGTTGCACTATATTTTTAGCACAGAAAATGTTCATTACGTACCTTGGCATGTAGTATCAGATGACATTTTTTTCCCCTCTTTAAACTCTCTAGTAATGTTTCCTTGTATTTGAGATATGACTTTGTTGAAGTCGAGGTGGTTATTTATAGTGTAGCGTGTGGTAGCTATTGGTTGGTCATTGTTGACAGTAGCATGTGTTTGCCTAAGAACATATATATCTAGTTTCGCATTCACGCCAGCTTGATTTGTTTGAATATCTTCTTATTTGACTAATGTATATGTTAGAAAGATTTATTTGATGCATACTATTCGCATATGCCTCCTTCGATGAAAAACTAATATCAGAGCTCAACTTTAATCTATTTGACGCCGCCCAGTCACACGATCAAAGACACGTGCCTGAATTCAAGATCATGCCAACTGTGTTTGCCATTTTCGTTTCTTCAAATTCTATCCGAAGTTATTGACCCAAATTAGAATAATGGTAATTGCATTCTTCACATGTACGGATTGCATGATATCAATGTGAAAGAATATCGAGCGTACTTAGAATAATGAAACCCCCACTTATGAACAAAAAGACAAGAAGAAGAGGAAGATAAACGTAATGTCTAGGAAACTCTAGGCTTTTTGTTGAAGTTCCTCTCGAGGCAATGGAAAACAACTGATTAATTTGAACATGTTCTCTAGCTAGGTTTTTATTTTGAAAGGATATTATGAGACATGAAACTACAGGAAATAAACATATTTTCAATATAAATAGTTGTGTTGTAAGGGATCGAATTTAGTTTGAACTAGTTCAAATGAGTAAATAATTTTTTTTTTTTTCCAATGGCCTTTAAAGATATTCTAGACAAAAGTTTGAACTTTTTCATGGTAATTGAACAGAGATTTTAGGATTGTTTTTATAATTATATAATTGCTTTTCAATTTTTTTGATAATAAAAAATCTACATTAGATGTTTTAAATATGTTAATATTAGTAATTATTAAAACTCAAATACGAAAAGCTTAAGAGCTTGGGTTGTAATTATCGAAATCTATACATACATACATACATACATATATGTATGTGTGTGTGTGTATATACACACACATACTATGGCGTTGTCCTTCTAATTAAGAAATAATGTAAATTATGACACGAAATCACAAATTCATTGAAGCATTTCACAAGAATGTTTTTGACATGTTAAGAAAGTACTGTTTTTCAATATATATGTGTTTGTGTTAGAGATTGTACTGTCTCCTATTAATGTTATGCAATTCAGTTCCCATGATGACAATTAATTAAGGTTTCTGAATATAATAGGAGGCTATACCAATAGATAGCACCCTCCTCTTGTATTTATATATGTAGGGTTGAATATAATAATAAACGTAGTATACAATACACACAATTATAATTTCATACAAGGTAAATATATGTACATATAAGGCAATCCTATAACTTGTAGTACAGAATTTTCACGTAAGGTTTTGGATATACACGGCGCAGAAAATCTTTCAAACATAAATATTAGTATAAGAGGGGTGTTCTCGTCAAATACTCCATAAGAAGACTTTTTAAAGAAGTAAAGGGTGGGCAACAAGCTAGCTATATGTTCTTACGAAAACATGCATGCATCCTTGTTATCTCTGCCAAAGCAATGGACTTTCGAACTTAATTATTAGTTTATTGGCTGGCTGCTGGAACAAAAGTCAATGATCACCAACCAATAGCCACCAATTATGAATGCTACTCTATAAATATGCTCACAGCCCACCTCAATTTCAACAAAACTAAATTCAGAACAAGGAAACAATACTAAACGGTGATCAAAAGGAGAAAAAATGGCATCTATTTGTCAAGGTAATGAATATTCTTTCTCGCTGAAATTAAACAGTAATTGAAAACGTCATGTCCATAGTTTGTTTTGACAAAAAATTAACTTGTGTGCATGCAGGTAAGAGTTCATGGCCAGAGCTTCTTGGAGTAGACGGGAAGTGCGCTGTCGCAACGATCGAGAGAGAAAATCCTCTGGTTGAAGCTATAATTGTGCCAGAAGGATCATCAGTCATCGAGAATTTTCGGTGCGATAGGGTTTGGGTTTGGGTTGATAAAGATGGCATTGTCTATATAGTCCCTGTAATTGGATAAGATCCAAAAACTGCGATATATTCTTGTGATAATTGTCAAGGAATGCTAATAAAAGAAAAAAAATGAAATAAGAAGCTTGGATCCAAGCTCCATGTGTAAATTGCAATCTTGATAAAAGTTGTATTTCTCTATGTATTTCCATTGAACTTAATTACAAATATACACCACCCTTAATAGAGTTATATATGATTAATTATATTCTACCAGTATCTATCACCATGAACGGCATCATGAGTTCAATGCTATCTTTTTGTAAAGGTTTTAGATCAGTTTTCATAGAGAAGGAAATGGCATTGATGACAATCTAGCTAACAGCAGGCTCTGGATAGGGATGCAGAATTTCTGGTTTGTTTGTGATATCCCTGTTGACTTTTTTCTTTCCTCGCCATCACCTTGCTGGCTAGTGCCTTCAAGCAATCCAGTTTTGACTTTTTTCCACAGAAAAATCTACAGTAAATGTTTTTAGTACTTGAGATTTGTAATCGTATGAACACATACAAAAAGCTTAAGCGATAGGGTTGTAATTATCGAAATCTATACTAACTCACTTATCTTCGAGTTCAAAAGAAAAACATTAAATAATTGTGACACGAAATCATAAAATGAATTCATTCAAGTATTTCTCGTGGGTGTTTTTAACATGTTAAGAGCTTGCGTTTTCAATTAATATCACACAATAGCAATACAGTTGCCATGATCAGAAATCCATGCACGCATGTTTGATCATGGGACGTGCTGCCTGGTCAAATATACTTCTATTATAAGGTTTTGGATATATGGACTATGGAGCACAAATTCTTTCGAACATGTTAGGGAGTGTTCTTGTCAAATAATAAGAAGAATTTTTAAAGAAATCAAAATAATTAAATAAAAGTTATACTTCATAAATATTCATGTGTATTTTTCATTCAAAAATCTTATTACTTTTAGTTAATAATTATTTTTTTTTTGGTTTATAATTCTTTTACTCTTATTTTTTTAATTTTTTTCTCGAGAGAATCAGTCAATAAAAAAATAAAAATATATAAAGCTTAAATTTATAAAGTCTTATTGTACGTACTAAAAGCGATTGATTAATCATTTGTCTTTATCAATTAAAGTGCTAATTTGATCATAAGTTTATTATGGGTATTCCATTACTAACGTACTTGTATTCAGTAGAATAACTAATCAGTGAACATGTGTCCTTTAACCATGTTGACTCTATTTTTTATTTTTATTTTATAAAAAACATTTATTGAAATTTGAAGAGAAACAACCATCGAAGAAGACGACTAGTTTGATAATTGAAATTGTTCGATCTTCTTATATATAGAAATATTTTTCTACAAAATTAAAGATCCCGTTTTCAGTTTTTCTTTGTGTTTTTATTTTTAATTTCAATAAATATTTTTGCAAAAAAAATAAGAAGAAAAAAATACTAAATTGAGTTGATTAATATGGTCAAAGGACACATCCGATTGATTAGCAATTTTACTATACATCATCAACAACCTTAACAAGGGAGGCTAACATTAAACAAGAACCCAATGAAAGCTTAAATGGGTAAAGGAACCTGATTAATTAATTTTATTTGTTTTGTTTGTTTTCCTTTTTCATATATGTATCCTTATTGTTTTATGGTTATTTTTTAAATATATAACCACGTATTTAATAAAATTGATGGTTATCAAAAATAAATTAACTGCTTTTAATTAGTGTAAGGATAGCACGGTAATTCGTTAATCCATTTTTTCACTTATGAATACCTTTACAGAACTAGACTGGATGTCTAGATCATCATATATAAATCCACAGGTGCATTTGCCAATTTCTAGAGAAAAACTTGTTCACATGGTCAACAAAAAGCAATTGACAATTGCATATGTCAAGGGTTGTACTAAAGTAGAGTACAAGCCTCGACAAATGCAACAATTGCTTTAATATTTATATTTTATTTGTTTTTATATTTTAAAAATATTTTTATAAAAATTTAAACAAAATTATTTTTTAAAATTAATATTTTTTATGTTTTTATATTATTTTAATGTTCTAATGTTAAAAATAATTTTAAAAAAATACAAAAAATATTATTTTTAATATATTTTAAAATAAAAAATATTCTGAAAACTATCTATTTCCCCACCCCAAACTTAGTGAAAAATATCTATTTCAAAAAATTTATGTCTATAAATATTTCTTGATCATACGTTTTTTTAGTTTTTAAGAATACATTGACGAAATCTTGTTTCATCATTCCCTATAATCTATAATATTGACCATTAAGATCGTACCTACCAACCTCCGTAGTTTATGATCAGTTACATGCATGTAATGAGTTCAGGTTTCTCACGGTTATAATATAGGTTAGGCTGTTGTTCATGCCGCGTCACACGTGGAGGAGAGATTTCAGGATCGATAGAATATTATCCATGCGATCCTAATTGACTCCAAGTTGTAACAAATAATTTACAGCTTGCTTTCCTATTGATATCATGTATGAATACAATTGCCATGATCACAGATTCAGGCACGTGTCTTAGATCATGCCTGGGGCTAAAACTTCTAATTCTCGTCCAGATTATTTTCACCTGATTAAGGTTTTGGATGAGGAAGACAGAATCTTTCAGCCATATTAGGTGTCATCTCCTCTCCGGACAGTACTAATGAGATTTTTCAAACAAAATCGAGTGTCGGAAACTAGCTAAGTTCATACGAAAACAGGCATCCTTTATCCTTATCTCTGCCAAAAAATATCAACTGCCCAACTTAGTTTTTTAGTTAGTCTTTAGCCTTATCTCTACCGGCTAACTCCTCTCTGTAGTAGTTATTAAACAGCAATCAAATGGGTGCTTCAATTTAAGCTAAGTGTTTGGTTTTTTTTAAAGAATTTGGATTTGCATCCGTATTAGATTACTTTTTTTTATAAGCAAGATTATCGTTGAAGCACCAAAGAAAGGCGAAGGAAACAGAATACGAATCTGCAGCAACCAAACATACAACAATTGAAAGAAACACCGTAAATACTCGGAACCAGAAGAACAAAAGGGGGAACTCCATACCCAGAATATATAGAAAGAGGGAGAGAGGAGCATTAAAATGACGTAGTATAAGTACTTTATTGATGATATAGTACTGAATTATTACAAACTCTGTGCAAGTAAACGGACGAGAATTAATAGCAACTTTTATCTAGTACCCAGTACATGCATGCATGGAGATTAAATCTCCTTATTTCCTTTAGAAGCATCAGTATTTTTGCATCTCAACCAATCCGAGGGACTTGAACAACAATGCCCCTTTTATCAACCCAAACCCAAACCCTATCACAGCGGAAGTCCAGAATGACCATTGATCCTTCTGGCACAATTATAGCTTCAACAAGAGGATTTTCTCTCTCAATCGTAGCTGCAGCGACCTTCCCCTCTGCTCCGAGAAGCTCTGGCCATGAACTCTTACCTGCATGTACATAAATTATATATTTGTGTCACAACCAAGCATTATCAGATTAAGTTGCACTATATTTTTAGCACAGAAAATTATTGATGATATAGTACTGAATTATTACTAAACTCTGTGCAAGTAAATGGACGAGAATTAATAACAACTTTTATCTAGTACCCAGTACATGCATGCATGGAGATTAAATCTCCTTATTTCCTTTAGAAGCATCAGTATTTTTGCATCTCAACCAATCCGAGGGACTTGAACAACAATGCCCCTTTTATCAACCCAAACCCAAACCCTATCACAGCGGAAGTCCAGAGGGACCACTGATCCTTCCAGCACAATTTTAGCGTCCACAAGAGGATTTTCTCTCTCAATCGTAGCTGCAGCGACCTTCCCCTCTGCTCCGAGAAGCTCTGGCCATGAACTCTTACCTGCATGTATACAAATTATATAATTGTGTCACAACCAAGCATATATCAGCTTAAGTTGCACTATATTTTTAGCACAGAAAATGTTCATTACGTACCTTGGCATGTAGTATCAGATGACATTTTTTTTCCCCTCTTTAAACTCTCTAGTAATGTTTCCTTGTATTTGAGATACGATTTTGTTGAAGTCGAGGTGGTTATTTATAGTGTAGCGTGTGGTAGCTATTGATTGGTCATTTTTGACTGCAGCATGCGTTTGCGTAAGAACATATATTTCTAGTTTCGCATTCACGCAACCTTGATTTGTTTGAATATCTTCTTATTTGACTAATGTATATGTTAGAGAGATTTATTTGATGCATATTATTCACATATGCCTCCTTGTACTTATCTATTACCAAACCCTAAGATGAAAATCTTCGTTGAAAAACTAATATCAGGACTCAACTTTAATTTATTTGACCCCCCGTCACACGTGTCGCACCCGACATCGCAGCGGCCTTAAAAATTCAATTCATGGAATGAAAAGAATGGATTTCTGGCATCCTATTCTTTGATGGTGAATGATCTTTGTTTAAGGAGTCGCCACCTAGTATTATGGTTACTAGGAACCCTAACTGGTCACCAGAGATTCTATGGTTCGAGACTGATTACGCAAAAGGGAAGATATTATCACCCCTTTTAGCGTCCTGCCTAAGGCAGGCTGCATTGCTGA
>NW_011499884.1:797931-835169 GCF_000495115.2 Populus euphratica
CGGGATGGAGAAGACGCACGACTGTTCCTTAGCAACGGTGCCGTTTTGGCAGAAAATGAGAATTTTCAATTTGACCCCTGCCTCTGGAAATTTAACAATTTGATGCCAGAAATATTTTAATTTTATCCTTGGATTAATTTCAATTAAGTCCCTGAATTTATTTAATGAATTAAATAAAATTTTGATTAAGTCCTCAAACTCATTAATTTTTCAATTAAACCCTTAATTAAAATGATCTAAATTTTAATTGAATCAATTCTCCAATTGAGCCATTAATTTAATTAATTAAACTAATCAAGAGTTTAATTAAATGTTTAAACTTCCAATCATGTTGCCTCTAGCTCAAATTTTAATTTATTTTTCAATTATTTTATTTTTACATGTTTTTCATCATTTTTTAAAAAAAAAAGATCAAAAATTGAGTTATGACAACACGATCAAAGAAACGTGTCTGAATTCAAGATCATGCCATCTGTGTTTGCCATTTTCGTTTCTTCAAATTATATCCGAAGTTATTGACCCAAATTAGAATATTGGAAATTGCATTCTTCACATGTACAGATTGCATGATATCAATGTGAAAGAATATATGTTACTTGTCTGTGGATGAAGATAGAGCGTGCTTAGAATAATGAAACCCCCACTTATGAACAAGAAGAGAAGAAGAAGATAAACGTAATGTCTAGGAAACTCTAGGCTATATTTTCATACGAAAACATGCATGCATCCTTGTTGTCCTTATCTCTGCCAAAGCAATCAACTTTCGAACTTAATTATTAGTTTATTGGCTGGCTGCTGGAACAAAAGTCAATGATCACCAACCAATAGCCACCAATTATGAATGCTACTCTATAAATATGCTCACAGCCCACCTCAATTTCAACAAAACTAAATTCAGAACAAGGAAACAATACTAAACGGTGATCAAAAGGAGAAAAAATGGCATCTATTTGTCAAGGTAATGAATATTCTTTCTCGCTGAAATTAAACAGTAATTGAAAACGTCATGTCCATAGTTTGTTTTGAAAAAAAAAATTAACTTGTCTCCATGCAGGTAAGAGTTCATAGCCAGAGCTTCTTGAAGTAGACGGGAAGTGCGCTGTCACAAAGATCGAGAGAGAAAATCCTCTGGTTGAAGCTATAATTGTGCCAGAAGGATCGTCAGTCATCCAGAATTTTCAATGCGATAGGGTCTGGGTCTGGGTTGATAAAGGTGGCATTGTTTATATAGTCCCTGTAATTGGTTAAGATCCAAAAACTGCGATATGTTCTTGTGATAAGTGTTAAGGAATGCTGTGGAATTGTGGGCTGTACCTAGAATAAAAGAATAAAATGAAATGAGGAGCTTGGATCCAATCTCCATGTATGTATTGCAATCTTGATAAAAGTTGTATTTCTCTATGTATTTCCATTGAACTTAATTATAAATATACACCACCCCTAATAGAGTTATATGTGATTAATTATATTCTACCAATATCTATCACCATGAACGGCATCATGAGTTCAATGCTATCTTTTCTACGTATAAAGGTTTTAGATCAGTTTTCATAGAGAAGGAAATGGCAGTGATGACAATCTAGCTAATAGCAGGCTCTGGACAGGGATGCAGAATTTCTGGTTTGGTTGTGATATCCCTGTTGACCTTTTCTTTCCTCGCCATCACCTTGCTGGCTAGCGCCTTTAAGTAATCCAGTTTTGATTTTTTTCCCAAAGAAAAATCCACAGTAAATGTTTTTAGTACTTAATATTTGTAATTGTATATATAAACGCATACAAAAAGCTTATCGAAATCTATACTAACTCATTAATCTTCGAATTAAAAAGAAAAAAATTAAATTGTGACACGAAATCACAAATAAACAAGTATTTCTCTTGAGTGTTTTTAACATGTTAAGAGCTTGCGTTTCCCATTAATATCACGCTAAACAGTTGCCATGATCAGAAATGTTTAATCACGGGTCGTGCTGGCCGGGTCAAATATAGTGTTATTATAAGGTTTTGGATATATGGAGCACAAATTCTTTCGAACATGTTCGGCCGGAGTGTTCTCGTCAAATAATGAGAAGATTTTTTAAAACACGTCAAAATAATTGAATAAAAGTTATAATTCATAAATATTCATGTCTATTTTTCATTCAAAAATCTTATTATTTTTAGTTAATAATAATTATTTTTTTATTTATAATTTGTGACTCTTATTTTTTAATTTTTTTTCTCAAGTGAATCAGTCAATAAAAAAATAAAAATACATGAATCTTTTTTAATCTAACTGTACCGTTATTTTACTAAAAGCAATTTGATTAATCATTTATCTTTATCAATTAAAGTGTTAATTTGATCCTTAGTTTAACATGGGCATTCCATTACCAACGTCACTGAAGGCATTTACCAAAATGGCTAATCAGCCAACATGTGTCCTTTGACTATGTTGACTATTTTTTTTATTTTTCTTTTCCTTTTTTTATCATAGAAAACATTTATTGAAATTTGAAGGAAAAAAGAACATTAGAGAAGACGGGTAGATTGAGAATCGAAATTGTTCTATTTTCTTATAGAAATATTTTTCTACAAAATTAAATACCCCTTTTTCATTTTTTTTCTTTGTGTTTTTTTTCTAATTTCAATAAATATTTTTGTAAAAAATAAAAATGAGAAGAAAAAAAATACTAAATTGAGTAAAATAATATGGTCAAAGGCCACATGCCGATTGATTGGCCATTTTATTATTCGCCATCAACAACCTTACTAAAGGAGAGCTAACATTAAACAAGTCATTCAATTCAAGAATCCAATGTAAGCTTAAATCGGTAAAGGAACCTGATTAATTAATTCTTTTTTTTTGTGTGTGTGTTTTTATTTTTCATAGCTGTTTCTTTATCTTTTTTTATATAGTTATTTTCTAAATATATAGCCATGTATTTATTAATAAAATCGATGATTATAAAAAAAAAACTTAATTGCTTTTAATTAGTGTAATTTTTTTTCTAATAAAATCGATGATTATAAAAAAAAAAAATTGCTTTTAATTAGTGTAATTTTTTACTTATTGAGACCTTTACAGAAGTAGACTGGATGTATATAGATCATCATATATATAAATCTACAAGTGCATATACCAATTTCTAGAGAAGAACTTGTTCACACGGCCTACCGAAAAGCAACTTGACAATTGCGCTTTCCTCTACTCAAGTAGGGTACCAAGCCTTGACAAATGCAACAACTGAATATATAGATATGGCTTCAATATTTAGTGAAGGAGCTTCGTTAATTTTCAGTTAATTATTGTAGCATATTTGTGTTTTGAAAATTTTATATATTTAAAAAAAATACAATAATATTCTAGATAAAAATAGTACAAAAATATATACTAATAGAAAACAAAATAATAAAATTTAATTTGTTCTAATAATCTCGTGATATTTATTTATAATTTATAAGTTTTATACGGTATGTTTTTAATAAGACATATTTGTATTCCAAAAAATTTATATTTATAAATATTTTTTGATAAAAATATACTAATAAAAAAAAATTGATAATTTTTTTTAATAAAAATATAATAATAAAATCTTGTTTCTTGATGGATAATTTTTCCTGTAATCATATCAAAGACATGCAAGATCTACCATCCTTAATTATAGTCTTGACCATTAAGATCGTACCTACCAACCTCCGTAGTTTATGATCAGTTACATGCATGTAATGAGTTCAGGTTTCTCACGTTTATACGAGTTTGGACGTAATATAGGTTAGGCTTCTGTTCACGCCACGTCACACGTGGAGGAGATATTTCAGGATCGATAGAATATTATCCATTTGATCCTAATTAACTCCAAGTTGTAACAAACAACAGCTTGCTTTCCCAATGATATCATGCATTAAAATAGGTTAGGCTAATACTTTTCTCGTCCAGATTTTCACCTAATTAAGGTTTTGGACGAGGAAGACAGAATCTTTCAGCCATATTAGGTGTCATCTCCTCTTCGGACAGTACTAATGAGATTTTTCAAACAAAATCAAGTGTCGGAAAGTAGCCAAGTTCATACGAAAACATGCATCCTTTATCCTTATCTCTGCCAAAACAATCAACTGCCCATCTTAATTAGTTTTTTGGCTGGCGGCTTGAAAGTCAATTATCACCAACCATTAGCTGCCCGTTATGGTAGACTATAAATTCCCACCTCGATCCGAACAAAATTAAATCGTAACAAAGAAACAGCACAAAAGAGCGAAGCGGAATTTAAAACAAATGGCGTCTACATATTGCGAAGGTAATGAATATTTTTCTTCCCGTGAAAATTAGCGATATCGAGAATTTCATGTGCATGGTTTGTTGTGAGTTGTGACGCAGAACTTGTTGTGTGCATGCAGGTAAGAGTTCATGGCCAGAGCTTCTTGGAGCAGAGGGGAAGGTCGCTGCTACAACGATCGAGAGAGAAAATCCTCTTGTTAGAGCTAAAATGGTGCCTGAAGGATCAGCGGTCATCCAAAACTTCCGGTGTGATAGGGTTTGGGTTTGGGTTGATAAAAATAACATTGTCTTTAGAGTCCCTATGATTGGTTAATACACAAAACAAACTCCAATATTTTCTTGGTTATTTGTTAGATGCTGTTGCATCACTGACTGTCTTGAATAAAATTTAAATAAGGAGGCTCTGATCTCCATGCATTTATTGCTTGATAAAATTGTATTTCTCCTTGTATTGTCATGAAATTTAATAGCAATAAATATATATACATTTATACCCTTAATTTGTGAGTATTTTATTGTTCCTTCTGGTAATTAAATATTCATGTTCTTATATATATATATAATCAAGATGATATTTTATTTTTTTAATATTAAAACAATAATATATTTGATTGATTCAAGTTATGACAAACCAAAAAGAATTATAAAAATAAATTTAAAATCAAAAAAATATTTAATGATAAAATTAGAAGGAAAAAAAAAGATGAAAGTGAAAGAAAAAAGAGGGGGAAATAGAAAGAAAAGGAAAGGAAATTAAACAAAAAGATTGGGGGGGGGGTACCTGCTCCACTGAAGGGTAAAAAAGGTAAAAAAAAAAAAGGGACTTAATTCATTTTTGATCTTCATTTTTGATCAGATGTGGTGGCACGGCAAAAAAAAGGGACTTAATTCATTTTTGATCAGATGTGGTGGCACGGTAGTTGTTTTAGTAGAGAGGAAGTAATAAAATCATGAGGTGGTTCTTTTATAAAATCCAAATAATCATCTTTTTATCTCTTGTATTCTCTAATTTTCTATTTTGGAAAGATATTCCGAAAAACAGGAAATAAACATATGTTCTGATTTTTAATTAAAAAAACTGAAAACCGGAAGGTTGGAAAATGAAAAACAAGAACGCACACATAGCAGTTCAGCTGTCGGTAGAATTAAGCTTGCCTGCCATTTGGCCACCAAATAGAATCCCTTGGCCGTAAATTTTTGCCGGTCATTTGCCACCGTGCTGAGACCGCATCCGAAAATGGAAGCGACGGAAGATGGGAAACGAAACTGTAAAAGCGAAGATTAGCTCCTAAAGCTCAACATATCAACAAACTTCGGAGACGAAGCAGAAAGATGATGCACATATAGGCTCGAGTACGTTAAAAAAAATATATATATTAAGTCTTAGAATACACATATAGGCTCGAGTACGTTAAAAAAAAAATATTAAGTCTTGGAATTCAGCCTTGTCTTTCAGTGTTCTGTCAAAAGGAAAGACAAGGCTGAATTCGAAGACTTTGTATTTTTTTTCCTTTTGACAGAACATTGAAAGACAAATTTCAGTGTTCTGTCAAAAGGTCTAATGTTCTATTTAATTTAAAGTAAATCAGTAAAAGAAAGCAAACGCAAGTTCAGTGGCATGTATTAATTTCTTGCAGAAAAAAATAACTTCTAGACAATCAGCAGAGGTGAGATGCAATTGGTGCAGAAGGAGGTAGGCTTGAAAAGGACAGGAAGGCATGGAGGAAGTGCATTGCTTTTGTGCCAAGACTACAGTTTGCAGATGAAATGCTACTTGTGGGTTATCTTCTTCCTAACATAACCCTGCGAGGTGGTAGATCCTTAGAAGTGCCTGCAAGTTTCTCCTGAGGTTCTTCCACGCTTATCTCATCATCACTACCTCTATCAAAACTCTCAGTTTTGTCAGAATCTTCCTCTTCCTGTGCCAATTGTCCAGAAATTTCCTTCTTCGAGAGCTGATCTCGAAGTTCTCTAAGTTTCCGTTTCTTTGAATTTAAGACCCCAAGAAACTATAAGCCAAGAAAAACCAAATTAGCTCTAACATGTCAAAAAGGATGCAAGACGAAATATACATCCTCGGTGGAGAAGTGACAGATACCCATACCGTGCATTACATACGAGGTAAAACAAAAACATAATTTCTAGAAAACTGCATTTAAATAATCATGTTTTTAACCAAAAAGATTAACAGTTGACTCTAGACTTCAGTGCTGTTGCCATTTAGATTTCCTCTACTGTGTTATGGTCTCATTGACCAATGTTTATGGGAATAGGCTCCCATCATATTGGTCCACTCTTCCAAACCATTACAGAAATAAAGTGGAGATCTGGAGGTGACTTTCTCACTCCAGTCTTCCTTATAAACTCTCCCATCAAAAGGTATATCCAGTATCAAATGAATGGATGGTTTTGGACAATTGACATGCAAATTTCAAAATCACATAGATAAACAAGGGCACGCATGGAATTCAAACTTAATATCCAATTGTGCTAACCAAACATGACTTATTTAAACAAAAAATTTATTTGGCATTTCATGACGACAAAACATTATTCAACAATCAAACCTCAGCAACAATGTTTCAACTATGATAAAACTGTACGAGACTGTATATCTTCAACAGAACACAAAACTCTATCAAACTAAAACCATCCTCAGCTAAATCCATGCACAAAGACAGTATTACCAATCACTTCAGTTCTGCTTCAAACTTTATTAGCAGAATCAAGCAACGATGCAATGAACTTAAATCAAGAAAGTAGCAGTGTTATAATACTTTTCTGTGAATTTAAAGGCACATAGTAACACACCTTTGCATATACTGCAGCTTCAAATTCCATCTTCTGACTGTTAAATTTCTCACTTTGTGCCAAACACTTCTCAGCTTCTCCTTTCAGTCGTTCAAATGACTGAGTCTTTCTGACAACTTCTTCCTATACATAAGTAAACTAAAGTGATTGAGCCTTTCAAATGTTTCCTCCTCATCATTGTAGTTAGCATCATTGACATCCTCATTTTTTCAGAGTCTTTCTGACAACTTCTTCCTATACACAAGTAAACTCAAGTGATTGAGCCTTTCAAATGTTTCCTCATCATCATTGTAGCTAGCATCATTGACATCCTCATTTTTTCAATAAAAGTCATCATCACCAACATCATATATTTTATCAACTCCTCATAATATTCAGAACAAGAATCAGCATAATCTCATCCGTATTCATCATCAGAAAACATAAACATGATGAATTTGCCACTTTTTACACAGAAAATGTTCAAAGAATAATACTGAAAATACTAAATCTCTTGACAAAAATATCTTACTAGCTCATGAAGGATGCTATGTTTCATTTAATGAAATGATGCGACAGGTTAGTGACTACATGATTACATGTGTAGTTTTACTTTTAAGAAAAACAACACTTCAGTAAAAGGTGAGTAACTACGCACAATAATATGGATATTTTGTCAAAATAAACATCATAAATAACACTGTCTACAAACACGCCTAATTATCACAAACAGACAGCCCTGGTCAATACAAGCAAACATGATGGAACTGTTCATAATACCAGAAAAAAATGTAGAACCTGCAAAGCAACTCAAACCACTGGCAACGCCAGAAATAAACATGAAAAGGCAAGAAAACCTTGAGCCAACCTACTGATTTGCTACAGATTTATCATACATAGTCTTTAGCCAATTTATTTTGGCTTTTGGTTCTCTCATTGCAAACCACATCTCTCTTCTAGTCCTTAATAGGAAAAACTCTGAAGCAAATACATGAAGGCCGCTGCCTTTCACAATGTCTGGCATAGAATGCAATTCATCCATGACCTCTATAATGCTACATCCTTGAGCATCTCTCCTCCTCGAAGTGACACTACCCCCACTCTCAACAGTGGCCATCAACCTGTCAAGTTTGCGGGATAACTTCACTGTGCCTCCTGATTGATTCCTTCCTTTCTTGACTGATTGTGTGCCAGATTCATCAACTCTCTTTTGTTTCTTGTCATTTCCCTGCTCCTCAATCTGGAGGGAATCCCGGTCTACACATGCAGCATTCAACATCTCGTCCAAACTCTCCACAAAAGTAGGCTCATCCCCTAAATCACCACTCCCTTCCACATGCACAGCTGGTTCAATATTAACATCAGGTTGCATGAGATTGCCATCATTTTCCTCCTCGTCTATAAAAACAGCTGAAGAGGTGGGCCAAGCACTTGATCCAGTGAACATGAAATCATATTTGGAACAAAGATCAGGCTCAATACCCGAATTTCGGAATTTTTCAGCTGCTGGCATTGCCTATATTGATATGAAAAAATAAATCCATGTGTGAATCAATATATGAAAGGAAAAACCATAGCCACATAGCCCCTAAAATTTATTCTTGAAACTAACCTTGATCTTTTCATCCCACCAATCATCAGAGGCAGCAACTGTTTGTTTATTGGGATCCCAACCAAGTTCGTTTTCTTGACCTAGCAAAGATTTCCAAATCTTCCAGTCCTTCTTTATCCCATCCCACTTGTTTTTCAACTGCTTCTTGGTAAAACTTTGTCCACTCTGTTTCTCAAATTGTCCAATAACATACCTCCATCCATGTTTAGAGAAATGAGTCCCAGGTCGCAAGCCCATCTGAACAGCTTGGATACAAATATCACAAAATATATGTGTACTCCTTCTACTCCACACAGCCTTAACTGCTTTACATTCAGTTTCAATTCCTCGATCCAATACATCCATGGCTAAATTATTCTCAGTTTCATAGGATGTTTTAACTTCCTTACTCTTTCCCATCTACAACAGCAACCCTAGTCAGTCCCATTACGAAACAGCACAAACATTTTATGAAAATCCTGAAACATTTTATGAAAATCCTGAAACAATCTCATTTCACAATCAGCAAGCACAAAATCTCAATAATTCAGATGGTATATGTCCAGAAAGGATACTAACGAGTAAAACCTCACACTGATCATTCCAATAATTAAGTTCTCTTGTTTTTGCACCAATAATATAGCATGATAAAAGTAAATAATATCACAGAGGCTTTGACTCTTGATTAGATGTGCTATGAAGTCTCAAATTACAGAGGAATGCTGGGATAAAACATGAAAATTAAAACATACGATCAAGAAACGATACTGTATGGTCACAAAGAACAGTATTTGCAGAGAGGAACGAAAACCCCATAACAACATCAACGCAATCCAGATAGAAATCAAAAGAAGAAAAAAAGAACTCACACTTAGTCTGATGTTAGCATCCATAAGAAAATCCAAGATTAAAGTAGTAGTCTTCTTAGTATCAGGCGAGGGCTGGCATTTCCATCGCCATTCCAGCTTTGTCCCTTCTTTCTCAAAAGTCCACGACAACTACAACCAACCACAGTTTTTAAGTTCTTACGAAAATCCACTCAAATTTCCACTAAAGCAGCAACTTTTTTACTATTTATGATGAAAAAGAAATTTCCACTAAAGCAGCAACTTTTTTATTATTTATGATGAAAAAGGGAAAGGGGAAAGGTAGTACTAACTCGTTTATTCCCCTCTCCAGCATCAGTAAATTTGTAAACAGAACCGGGAATTTGAAACCCTAAATGTTTCTCGGCCAATTGAATGTAGGTAGACACAGGTTGGTCCCATTGTGCTGCTCTATCTCTCACCTCCTCTTCCGTTGCTGTCAAAAAGAAGATTAAAATTCTGGTTTGAGAATGAAAATGATATGGAATAAGAGAGCAAATTGTGGGGTTTTATTTACCGTTGCAGAACCAGGAATTAAGGCCGTCGGTGATGGAGAGATTGAAGTGATAGGGAAACCAAGTGCCTTTTATGAAGATTGGTTCGGGGATTTCAAGCTTCAGGCAAGTATGCCTGGCCATTGTCGACTCCATTTTTTGGTTCGGCTTCTCCGGGAAGTTACTAAAGTGGCAGAGAGATTCGGTCGTGGGGTTTTATTTGCTTGTGGAGAGGACAGGGTGGACTTCTTCCCGCATTCTCTTGAAATTCGCTAGGATTGTGAAAATGGATTCACTGATTCGGGTAGCATTAAATCAAAACCCAACTGAGTCCTAAATTGCCTTGCATCAGGGTCCTGTAATTTGGGTAGAGTATAATTATCCTAGAGCCACAATATTTGCCTTGCATCAGGGTCCTGTAATTTGGATAGAGTATAATTATCCCAGAGCCACAATATTTTTTAAAAAGTATTTTTTTATTTTAAAATATTTTAAAATAATTTTTTATTTTTATTTTTAATGTCAACGTATAAAATAATTTTAAAAAAATAAATAAATTTTAAAAATCTCAATGTTTTTCAAAAATACAAAAACAAACACCTTTTTAAACAAATTATTTTATAACATGCAAGGATCCATTCATACTAAAACATTCATATCTATATATTTTTTAGCCCCATTTACAAGTTTATTGTCCAAATAAAGGTTTGTTAAAATTTTATTTTTTTATTTTTTTGATGTACTAATAGTGAAAAATAATTTTTTAAAAAAATATTTTTAAATATTTCTAAAAAAATTTAAAAACAAATATTTACAACACTAGTAAACACCCTATATAAATAATTCTACTACTTTTGACTAGGTTTAAATCTAAAATTGTTCATATATTTATTTATTCATTTTTAAAAATAATATATAATCATAATTATTTATAAAAGTTTGAGTCATGTGTTGAAATATTTGATTTCACAAAAACACTCTTAAATCTTAAAAAATAGCGATTGCGATATAAAAACATTAGTAAATATCAAATATATTAATTCAATTATTTCTATAATTTATAATTAAGAACAGAATAGAAAATATATATCAATCCCGCTTTTTATTTATATACCTATTTATACATCATATAAAATCTTAAATAATATAAAATAAGCTTTTTATGTCTTTTATAACCTATATAGTACTTTGTTGATATTTTATTAAATTTTAAAATTTTAAAATTAATTTAAAATAGGTTTACAAAAACCAATAGATAAATATAAAAAATAATAAAATCACATTAAAATCTATAAAAATTATTAAGTCTGATTCCTGATTTTTCTTTTTTATGAGATCCTTGATTATTGTCTTGTATTATTTTATGTTTAATTAGATAAAAATATTTATAAACTTTTATAATTTGTATGCCATCAGATACCCTTTCAGATAAAAAAAAATAATTCATGGTTTTTTTTATATCGACTATATTTTTAATTTCTCTTCGTGCTAAAGTTATTAGTTTTTTTAAAAAAAATAACAAACAATAAGCAGGCTCTAGTGAAAAGATTCAGGGATGATCTAAGAATTGACCAACATTTATGTTTTTTTTAAAAAAAAATTATATTTGAGAATGTGAGAATTAATGTAGTAGCTTTGTTTTTTTTTATGTTTTTAAAGAGCATATTAATCTTAAAAAAATATCAAATAAATGTTTTTAAAAATATTTTTCAATAATTTTAATATTTTGACATAAATTTCTTTTAAAAAATTAATATATTTTCAAACAAAAATATTTTTAAAAAATATATCTACTGCAACACCAAACACCTGCTTTAACAACAACCCCAACATTAATCCTTGTTATATATATATACACAGACAGAAACTTTAAGATGCGTGGAAGTTTTATTATCGCAAATAGATGCAATCTAGTATGAATTGTCATTGTAAAAATATTTACTTACCCTTAGGTGGAAAAAATTAAACATCAAGGCTAGGAGTGATTTGGTCTTTTTCACTGATTTGATCATTAAAGATTGTTCATGAATATTTGCATTATTTTTTTTTTACATGATTAAAATATAATTTAGTATTTTTATGTTATTTTTTGAATCCTTAAATTAAATTAATTACTAGCACATATGATATCATCTATTAGACAAATTTAGCTTTCAGCCGTGCCATTCGGTAAGTATATAATGTCTGTATTATTCAGGCAGTATGTATGATTCTATTTGTTATACAAATCTAGCATCTAGTCATCCCACTAAATCTGTCATCATATCTTTTTTTATATGGTTTGTCACGTAATGATATATAGTGATTAGATTATTGCTAGTAGTCGGTTGTTTTTTCTTTATTTTTTTTAAGTATGTTATAATTCTTTTTTTATTTTTATTCATTTTATATAAGTTTTTTTTCAATTTAGTTTTTTAATTGCAATTTATTATTTGTTTTGTTTTTAATCTTAGTTTTTATTCTTTTAATTTGTTGTTTTGTTTTTATAAGTTTTTTTAATTTATTTATTCAATTAAAATTTCTCTTTTTTTTTTCATCTCAATCCTTTTTTATTTTTTTTTCCTTGACTCTTTACTGATTTTTTTCATGCTTTTAATTTTACCATTCAATCAAAGTTTTTTTTATTTTTTTTATCCTGATCCTCATTTTTTTATTTTTTTTTATTAAAGCTATTTTTTCAATTCAATTTAACAACCCATTTGAAAAAAATTATTTGTGCTCTAATTAATATTTGTCCTCACCCTTGTTTTTATTTAGATCCTTTTATATTTTTTTTTGTCTAATTTTATTTTTTAATATGTAATTTGTTTAGGATGCGGTTTTATATAATCTTATTATTTTGCATTAGTTTTTTTAAAATAATAATTTTGTAATTATATTTAATTTATTTTATTCAGGTTTATTTCGGTCATATAACCTATATTATGGGCTTTGTGTGTTTTTTTTTTAATATAGAGTTTTTTAAAATTGTTTGTTTATATTTAATTTTTCAAGATATTATTTTAATTCATCTATTTTTTTTAGATAAATGAATTTTATTTTTTGAAATAAAAATATTTATTTTTAAATAATAATATTAATATGCTCGGTCTTACATAATATTTTTTTTTCAATCATGGGTTTATTTATTGAATTTTATACGTGTTTACCTTTTAGATCATGAATTTTTTTAAAATATAAATTTAATTTTTATTCATTTAAGTAAATTGTATATATTTCCAGTTCACTGTGAACAAAGGAAAATAAAATCAGTAACAAGATTCCTACTCAATCATAGATTAATAAGAATAAAAAAAAATATTCTTATTTCTAGCTCCATGTGATCAAAGGAAAATAAAATCAGCAGCAAGATTCCTACTCAATCATACATTAATAACAATCAAAAAATTATTCTATATATTTCCAGTACTTCCAGTTCCATGTGAATAAAGGAAAATAAAATCAGCAGCAAAATTTTTAATTAAATATAAATTAATATTAATAAATAATTTTAAAAAACATAATTTAGCTAGTTTAGTTTTGAATTTATTTTATAAATATCATTAATTTAAATGTTATAAATTTTAAAGTTATTAAAAGTTTTAAATTATTATTAATTTTAAAGTTTAAAAAATTAATTGAGATAGATGCTTATTTATAGTTGAAATAATAATAATAATAATAATAAAACATGCGAAAGCAACATGAAACGACAAAAGTGCCAGAAATGGGAGTGTCGGATTGGCACTTGCTGGCATGATAAACCTGGTAACATCTATCATGTGTTTCAGTGCCCACCCAAAGCCTCCCAACCCAGAAAATGATGTCTCTGAGATTCTTTCTTCTTCTCCTGTTTCAATTCTCAGTCTCTGGAATCCTTGCAATAAATAATGAAGACCCAACAGCCAAAACTATGGAGGACTTCTCTGGATACCCGTTACACGAATCAACTGATTACCCGTCTGCTCCTCCAAACTCACTGGTTTCTTTCCTTAGAGTTGACACCACAACTCTCCAAAACCAGGTACTCACTAATTCGAAATATTTCTTCTTTAACCTTTTTTGTAGTTCAATATCGCTGTGTTTTGATTTTATTTTTCTGGGTTTTTGACGAAGTATCTGTATTGTTATTCCATGTTTCTTTATTGGTTAAGTCCTTCCAACAGAGGTGATGTTTCTCTTTTGTAAGATAATGTTGTTATTATTTTTTCTTTGGTTGTTAGATCGATGAGCTTTCTACTTTCTCGGATACTCCTGCCCCATCTGTTACCAGGATTTTGTACACTGAAAAGGATGTTTTGGCACGCAGGTAATTCCATTAAAAATTTCTCTTCATTTCCACCAGATATATTGTAATCTTCGGTGGCCGTGATAGTTCCTTTAGGTGTGCTTTATTATTAGTATTCAGACTCCGTAGTCTAATGCTTCATTAACATATAGGAAATGTATGTTTTCATGGAATTAATTGGGGTGTGGGAATTTGCAAATTACAGTATGGTGCGTTTCGTATCTTTTACGACAATAATACAACTGCAATCATATATATTTGGTCTTATACCAGTGTTCTTGCAAATATTTTACTCCAGGTACATCAAAAACTTGATGGGGCTCTCTGGATTGTCTGTTAGAGAGGATGCTGTGGGTAACATATTTGGTCGCTGGTAAGTTTATTTTGTCATCTATTAATTTTGTTTTCTATAATCATTTCTCACACACAATTTTCAAAGATATATCAAGCTTTCATTTGTGTAAACTCAATAATAACTCCGATTTTGTTGCTCAATAAGGCTGGTTGTTTGTGTTTCAAATGATCATTAATTTGATTTTTTTGTTCGTGATCTTTGGATTGAAATGTTCGATTTTAAGCACATATCAGTATACCTCTCTTTATTTTTCTGGATTTCATTTTTCTGTAATTTTACTTGTGTTGTGTCTTCTGCAGGGATGGTTATGAGTCAGATCTTGTTCCAGTTGCGACTGGTTCTCATATCGATGCTATTCCATATTCTGGGAAATATGATGGAGTTGTTGGTGTTTTAGGTGCAATAGAAGCCATAAATGTGCTAAAAAGGTTAGCACTTTCTGGCTGATGTGAACAAGGGTATTTGCTATAAAAACTGAAAGACTGTATTGCTTTTCCTTGGATATTTTTGTGGGTGGATCAAGAACAAGTGTAGCTCCAAATGCATTGCTGCAAATGTAGAATATTAATGGTTTGCTCAGTTTTTATGCACGGTTCTACTTCATTTGAAGCAACAACCAGTCTACATGAAACAGCGGTCGCCTTGCATTTTAGCAATTCTGTTTCCAAATGAAAACATTGCAATAATTTGCTTTCCCATCCTGATTTTTTAAGATAATCTTCTTGGTTTTTTTAAAAAATACATATGACATTTTCAAACAAATGTACAGCAGATAGCTATTAATTTGTGTCAACATTATGCTGAATGGAACTGTTACAGGTCTGGGTTCAAACCTAAAAGATCACTGGAGGTTGTCTTGTTCACCTCAGAAGAGCCAACACGCTTTGGGATTAGCTGCCTGGGAAGGTTAGGACCAGCATATGATTATCTTTACATCAGTCGCTAAATAAGCATACTGGCTACTTTTCTTCTCCAGTTTTTATCTATTTATCTTTTCCATTCTAGGAATATTTTAGTATATCATACCAGTCACTTGTACAAGGAACCTCATGTCCCATGTTTGACATGCAGCCGCTTATTGGCAGGGAGTGAAGCACTTGCAGAAGCTCTGAAGACTACTGTTGATGGCCAAAATATATCCTTTTTGGAGGCTGCTCGATCTGCTGGGTATGCGAAAGAACATGATGACATATCCAGTGTTTTCTTAAAGGAAGGAAGTTACTCTGCTTTTGTGGAGCTGCATATCGAGCAGGGACCCATTCTAGAAGCAGAAGGTAGGCAACTTCTCTTCTATTTTATCCTTTCAAAGCCACAAATTGAAGCTCTTATTAATCTGCTTTAAATGTCGATTCAGGTCTATCTATAGGTATAGTAACTGCAATTGCAGCCCCTGCAAGCTTAAAAGTAGACTTTGAAGGCAATGGGGGCCATGCTGGAGCTGTCTTGATGCCAAATAGGTGATCCTTGCTAATATTTTGACATGTTTTTTCTCCGGGTTGTAACTTTCTGAACCAGTGCACATGTCTCATTGAAGAATTGCCTATATGTGATTGTTTTCTGCCAGGCCAAAAGGGTTAGCTTCATAAAACTGTGGGTCTATGTGTTTTTTTACCCATCTGGTTATGGTATTCCAAAGATCTTTATAACTTCTATTTTGAGCGTTTTCCTCATATTACTTCTGCTTTTTCTTTCTTTGCATAGCTTCACTAAATCTAGCTCTCATTTGAAATTTTCTCAATCTTGTAAATTTCTCCAAATTAGTTCAAGTCCCTCCAGATGTGTAGATAACTGCTAGGTTAATTACAGTGAATCAGGAGCAGGTTCTTTATGTTGTTATTAACTTATTGTCATCTATCCAATTTCAAATTTTCCAACTGGAACTTGATTTTTTATTGTAATTATTATGGTTTTCTTGTTGCTGAAAATTGTAGTGTTAATATGTACATGAATACTTTGGAGCAGAAATGATGCTGGACTGGCAGCTGCGGAGTTAGCACTAGCTGTTGAGAAACATGTATTGGGATCTGGTTCCATTGACACTGTTGGTACAGTAGGTATGTCATGTTTTGTTTCATACCTGAACCAAAGCATAAGGCTATGTTTTTTTTTTGTTTTTTTTTTTCTCATTGATATTTCTTTTAGAATGTTGTGCCATCATCTCTTCTTAAAGAACATTCATGTTTCATGGATCTCTGGTATATATTATCAATTCTTGTTTTTGAAGGTATTTTGGAGCTGCATCCTGGAGCAATCAACAGTATCCCAAGCAAATCACATGTAGAAATTGGTATGCTTCTTACCGTAAATTAGCTTCCCTGATGGGATATAGTTCATCACAAAGTAAATGCTAAAAAATGGTTGTGTCATGCCGGTTAATGTGTTACATGTTTGGTTTTGGCACGTCTCAAATTGGTTTTTGATTTTTCACAGGATGTTCCTGTGCTGTTAGTTCCTATACTAATTGAATTTGTGTGAGTTTATCCATCTGGATTAGTATTTCTTCTACATTTTGGCAGACACACGAGACATTGATGAAAAGCGAAGAAATGATGTAATTGAAAAAATTCATCAATCTGCTACTAAAATAGCTAGCAAGCGTGGGGTCAGGCTATCAGAGTTCAAAATCGTAAATCAGGACCCACCAGCGCTTTCTGACAACTCAGTGATTGAGGCAATGGAAGCTGCATCAAAAGAGTTGAACCTAACACATAAGTTGATGATAAGCAGAGCTTACCATGATTCCCTGTTCATGGCTAGGTAAACACACCACAAAATATATGCAAATGACATAAATGTTGGATTTTCATGATTGAAGTTGAAATGTCCTTCCTTCTGCTCCTCAATTTCTATTTTTCTTGAACCTCTGCACAAACACACACCAAAATAAAATGAAATCGCACTGCTGATGCCTCTCTCTCCTTTGAATCTCTTTATGCAATTTCTACTTGTTGTCTATATGATTATATTCTGTTATGACCCTGTCAGTGTTATACAATATGACACCTCAATTGTTGCCTTAGCATCTGATTGTAGAATTTAATACTTCTTACATATCCTTGTAGGGTATCTCCTATGGGCATGTTGTTCATACCATGTTACAAAGGTATGAGTTTCTTTCACTCTATGGCTAAAATTTCAACACCTTTTGTCTTGCTTAGTTGATTTGGCATCACAAAATATTGGCAGGCAATTGAAGTTCAAATTTACTTGTCATCATTCGGTGACCTTCATCTTTTAATGTAGCATGCAGCATGCTTCAAAATCTATTTCCTTACATGTTTTCCGCTACTGCTATTTGCATGTGACACTATCCATTTATTGAAGCACAATGAGATCCTGTTGAAGGAAAACCCTCTGATGGCTGCTATAGATGATCGCATAGATCCTATAGAGCCATAAACGATCTTTCTGGTGACTAGCTAATATATACAGACATTTGGTTTTGCAGGGTACAGCCATAAACCTGAAGAATACGCGTCCAGTCACGACATGGGAAATGGGGTGAAAGTATTAGCAATGACCCTTGCCAAGCTGTCCTTGAACTAATGCATTCTTTGCCGCTCTTGCTAAATAACCGCTTAGTTTCCCAGATAGGAAACTCCTAGAACCCCGCTCTATATTACAGGACTCGAAAGTAGGACATTTTGAATAAAGCATCTGATTATTCCATGCCCAATTCTCATCTCTAAAATATGTGATGTAAACTTTCTATTTGAATCAACGACGTTGGAGATTCCAGCATTAATATGCGTGGAAAGGAAGTAAAGAAGCAAGCTTCTAAATCCAAATTTGAACTAATTGCACGGGAGTTGAGATGCCAATGCCTTTGGACTTGCTCAAAGAAAAGGCGTCAAGTGCACAAAGAAAACCAGTCGGTCTCCTTAACTGATAGCGGTGCACAGGTACTGCAATATGATCTGTTATATTCCGAACGAAATTTACCCTCTCTTTACCAGGAAATGTACCTTCTTTTGATGCATCAAGCATTAGTCATAGTAATGGAATTCGATTCGGTGTCCAATACTGCAATTTTCGTGGGATTAGCAACTAGTTTTGATCTTAGTTGTTCTAAGCTGAGCACCTTCAAACAGTTGGCTTTTACCTCGCACCTAGTATATAAACGAAACTGGGATGAATTTCTATCTGGTAAAGCTGCCACGTAAGTATCATCTATAGCGCTCAGCTGCCACGTTTGTATCATCTTGTTTCTTTGTTTTTCATAGCAGTTTAATCCTCCTCGTTTAAAGCTGGTTATCTTAAAACAGTGCCGATTCCAAAATCTACTTTCCTTGGAGGTTATTTAAAGCTGTTTTTCATAGCATGTTTGTTTTTGTATTTAAAAATATTTTTTGAAATAAATTATTTTTTTATTTTATATTATTTATATATATATATATAATTTTAGATAATTTTAATGTATTGATGTCAGAAATAAATTTTTAAAAAATAAAAAAATATTTTGATATATTTTTAAATCAAAAAATATTTTAAAAAATTATTATTATCACACTCTTAAATATTCTTATAGATACAAATACAAATCTACTAAATTATCAAGTTGCAAGGTTCGTGTAAAGTATGATCCGCAACTTATATATTTATGATATAAACATTCCTCATTTTCAATAAACAGCTTGTGGTCTTGATGAGAAATCTTTTTACTGATGAAAATCTGCATGTTTTGAACATCCTATTTGAAAAATACAGAACAGAAAAAAGTGTGGCCAAGGTGCTGCTAGTCAAAAATAAATTCTAAAAAATAAAAAAATAATTTTTCAATGCATTTTTAAAATAAAAAACATTTTAAAAAACAGATTAATTCTATTAATCATGATAATTCAACAAAAGAATTATATTGACTATTTACATGATACATGGAGTCAATCAATACTAAAAACAATAAAGGGTTTAAATCACAATTAAGAAAAAAATAGAAAGTAGAAAGATAAAATAATGGTAAGACCCGGTACCATTCATTCTAACAGCAAATTAAAATTATAAATTGTCCACACCCAGTTTTATATATATATAAGAAAAAGTTCTGCTTCAAAATAATATATTATAAGAGAAAGCTCAATTATATCTTGTGGAAGACTTAAACCAAGTTATTTGTCAAAAATAATAACAATAATAATATCAAGTTAGCCTCTCATATTTGTTGCAGTGGTTAAATTAATAGCCTAAAGCAATAAAATATTCCTATTGTTTTGGTTTATTATATTTTTATAATATGTTTTTCAAGTTATTATATTTCTTTACAGTATAATGCTTAATTATGGTTAATATTAGACACTTGTCAAAATTTGAGATTTTTTAACCAACTATTAAAAAAAAAAAAAACACACAAGCATAGTTTTTAAACCCGGCCCGATGGCTGGCCCGGTCCAAGGTCCGGGTTCCGGGTTTTGACCGGGTCACCGGGTTTTGACCGGGTCGAATGGGTCGGCCGGGTCAATTTTTATTTTAAAAACAATTCAAAACGACGTCGTTTCAATAAAAAATAAATAAAAGTCAACGGGTTACCACCGGGTTTTTGACCGGGTTTTGCCGGGTCGTCCGGGTTTCCGGGTCAACCCGTCGGGTCGGCCGGGTCACGCTGGGTCATGGCTTACCTTATTTTTTCATCAACCCGGCCCGGTTCCAGCCCCGGGTCAACCCACCGGGCCGGCCCGGGTTTTAAAACTATGCACACAAGTTAAATGAAAAAACCCAAGTACGGTGACCACCATTTAAAAGCCGATGAAGGTTCCATCAAAGTACAGCCACTCACGACAACTAACCGTCTAACCCTGACCATGCCAGCAAATCCCCGATGTCAGCAAGCTTGCTTTGTCCCAATCTAATTGGGTAATTGATGGTTTCAAATAAAATAAAATTATTTTTTAGGATGAATTTAAAAAATTAAATATTTTAATTGGTTAAATTTTAAATTTGTTTTTTATAATCACGAGTTTGAGTATTCTTAAAATAATTAAAAATTTATATGATTGTTAACTTCAACACTCATAAGACTAATTGAGATATGCATAAATTAACCTAAATGTCCATGTTAATAAAAAAAACCCTTTAAAAAAGCACGAAAAAGCACAATTAGCTCATACTATTAAGCTCGAGTCCGATATACACTTAGAGCCTAAAAATAATGGGCTTTAACATAGTAGCTTAAAGTCAAAATTAAAAGAGCATCAGCATAAAAACGAACAACAAACTCGATCCCATGTTGGGCGTGTTCCTCAGCTGGTGTTAGGTGTACATTCTAGCACCCTTATGAGCTGGGGCTTCTACGCCTAAGCTTGACATGCTTGGATTCAAACAATGCATCTAGATTTATTCTTCATTTTTAATAGGTTCAGACATCTTACTTAAGCCTAACATTTATCAGACAAGTTTTTCAAGATCCCTTGCGATTCCTTTAATAATTTATATTAATTCAATATGTATTCTTTTAATTAAAATACAACTTTAAATATCACAATGATCAAATTAAACTTTAACCCCTCACCTTTATAAAAGAACAAGACACGTAAACTATAAATACACCATTAATCCTTTAAGTCAATTGTTCACAATCTTTTTATTCTTAACATTTTCAACATATGTATTTTCAGAATATATCATTCTAAACTATCATTGTACTTTCTCTTTTTACAAAGTTATTACCTTTACTATAAAAAAATCTCATATTCATCAAAGTGTATCTTTTACAAGTACTAGTTATTAGTCACCTTAACTTACTAGGTATTACTTGCTAAGCTACTACTACCACAATTATTAATCACCTTAACTTATTATGCATCATCTACTACCACCAACCACCTGAGTTTTTCATATCAAGTTATCATACACCTTAGTTAGGGAAAATAAATCAAATTACTTAAACTAAAAAATTAACCAATTATCCAATACATTAATTTAATTCCTAAGCATCTCAGATTTTAGAACCCATCAATTCAACAAATTAAGGACCTTTTATGTGTCTCTAACTCCGATTCGATCCTCCACAACCCTCGATAATAACATCCAATAATACACGACCTTCTCTAGTGTTTTCAGCTTAGATTCAACCATGTCCTAGTCATCACAACAACCAATAATAATATCACGCATGCTAGGTCCCTTTTCTTCGAAAGAGTTTCAATTCAATCCTCTTTATCTTAAATGTTGTTACCTTTAACCTTATTTTTACATTTCATATTTGATTTTTTAAATATTAATGTGATATATTTTTATAGTTGAGATTAATTTTATTACAATAATTAATTGTTTGAAAAGTTGATTCATTGATGATAAATGGTGAAAGAATTAAATTAATATAGTTTGTTTTATAGAAATAAAATTGTCATTGAGTTGTTGAAGTGTGAATGCAATTTAATTTGATTTTTCATGTTTTATTAGATTTAGTTATTTTTTAAAAAAATCATTTGAGATTCTAGGGTTTATGAATTATTCAACCCGCCATTTGTGTTTTTTTCTTCCTGTTCTAGTATAAAAAAACCTAAAACCTCAAACTTATGGTTTGTAATTTATCAGTCAAAGTATATAATTGATTAAGAAAATACAATATAGGGACATAATAAATAAAAATAATAATAGATTTATAAAATGAATAAATTGATACAATACATACGCGTTTTGAAGCTTTGAAATTAATCCCTATTCAACAGGCGTGAAGTTTGGCTCTCCCCTCGCTTGACACCAAGAATTAATTATTGATGCATATCGGCTTATAAAAGGAAGAAAAAAACAGAGAGAGTGACACGTAAGAGAGCAAAAAGAAAATATTTATTATAAGCAAAAACTTTCAAAGACTTTGAAGATTATGGTTACAGAGGATCCATCCAGAATATTTATTTTTTATTTATCCATATTTTACAAGTCAGAAAAGCATTACAATATATATATATATATAAAACCTAAGTAATACTAATATATATATATATATATATATATATATATATATATATATAAAACCTAAGTAATACTAATTAGAAAAAAATAAATTAGAAAACTATTATCTTTAAATTGAAAAAAACTAGAAAATCATAATAATAATAGAAAAATAGAAATATAAATAAATAAAATTAACTAAAACAAATATCTATTTTCCTAAAATAAAGATTATTCATATATTTTTATTTGTACTGGATGAAACTTGTCCTTGAGTTTAGATCTTAGTAAAAACTATCCTAATCACAAAAATTCTTCTTTATGGGAATCACTTCATCTTGAATTACGTCTAGTTTTGTTTTTTTTTATTTTTTTAATCTATAATTATTTAACGTTATATAATAACCAACCATTATAAATATATGAATTTTAATATCAATTAATGTAAATGTAAGTAAAAAATAATAATGTTTGTTATACGTTAAAACTTTGAAATACCAAGAAATTAGCACTACAAGGGAGACACTCAAAATATTTATCTTTTATTTATTCATATCTCACATGCCAAAAGATTATTATAACCTTTTTATATAAAAAAACTGGAAATCATTAGTAATACTGAATAAAAAAATAAAATGAGAAAATCATGTGCTTCAAATAGAAAAACAAAAGACTGTAGAATAGAAAAATATTTATCCTAAAAAAAATATCTTAAAAAAATTATTTTCTAACAAAAAAAATTCTTGCATCAAAGCGTGACACTTAAAATATGATCGGACGGTGACCGTGTTTGTTGGCCATGGTGACAACGCAGAGGTGTTAACATATCATAGCGTTGAATGGGACATCCATCAACAAAAATTTATTTCAATCTTTTAAAATTATCTATCGAAAGAAAATAAATATAACAATTCAAGCAAATACCAATATTTTATTTTCATTTTCATTTTTTTTTTGGCAGAAAGGGACACGAAGGATAAAGATGAGTCATCAAAACGAGAAGAAATCTCAATAAGATTTTCATTTTCATTCTTGATTGATCCACCATTAATGCGAGGGCATAAGAATTGACATGGTTCATTCTAACAACAAATTAGCATGATCAATCAAGAAATTAAATGTTAATCGAGACACTTCACCAATCGATTGAACGTGATGGGCCCACACTTGATCTTGATGCAGGATTCGTTGACTGCTTATCATAATAAAATACTCGAACTTTTCTGTGACGCTGCTGGGCAGCGGATGATCCCCAGAGAGTCAGACCGGCACCAGTGAGATATGGTAAGCGTGCAGGTAGACTTTGCTTTGTTGTTATCATTAATTTCTGGTCCCGAAGGAGACTTTTATTGATTTTGAGGGGCTAAAACACAGGTCGAGCTCTCGAGTTGGTGATGATAGTCATTGATCATGGCCGTTGGCACGTCCATTCTGGGATATGTGTGGGAGCCACCTGATGATCAAATCATTCGCTTGGAATTCAAGGTTAAAGGCGTGATGGAGGTAGAAAGATGTATCATTCTTCTAATATTGTACGTGGGGTCCCATACTTGATTCTTTCTTCACAGCTCACCCCGTCTTCCTCCGCCATACCTTCCCTGTAATCTTTGCAGTTATCTATAATTGCCGCTACACGTCTCACCAACTTCAAGAGTTAATTTGGACCCCGTAAATTTTCTCTTGAATAGATTTAGGCACACTTGTTCGTTTATATCATGATCGTTAATTGTATTTAATGTATAATTAAGAAACTTTAATCTTCATAGGGTATATTAATTTCCATGCATGCATTAAACTGTTCTATATAGGGCAAGAGATTATTCATCGGATAATCCCTAAACAGAATCTTGAGTGCGAGTTGTCTCTCAACATGAAATTATCATCCTAAATGGGTGAGTGACGTTTCCAACCAGTAGAGTATATTGAGCTCGCCGGTGGAAATTTGAGTTTTCAGTTACCCTGGACGGCGACTGTGAAGGTCTAGCTAGCAGCTAGAGGGTTTAGGCAGAGATAGAAGCAAGAACCAGAGGCCGTCGCCTACCTGTCTTTCCTGCCAAGGACATTGAATGATATTAATCAAAGTGGGCACAGGTAAAGCAGGCATGAGATTTAAGAGGTGGGTGTTAAATTAATTAGAGGGTGCTGGGGCTTTGTCAAGAGGGTTAAGCAGGAATAATCAAGGATGGCAATTATTTCGATGGAACGTCTTCTCCTCTACAAATTGCTTTCTGGTTAAGACATGAACATCCTCTTGAAAATCATAATGCCATGGCCAAACATCCCAGCTAATTTTGCCAAATTACGTAAAACATATGTATCTTTATTAGTTCTGGGAGAGAAAAAATGGAATTTTCTGTTTACATTAACAGAGTTGAGACATGGCCCTTCCATCGATGTAACATTCGAAATGTTTCCGTCGCTATTTCAAGCGAAGCCAGCACGTTAATTCACAGAGCTGCCTCTCAACAGAGTGATGCTGTGTTGTTTCTAAATATATTAACATGGGAGACATGTTCGTACTAGGCCGTGAAGGATAGGATTCTAATTTTAAACAGATGGGTTATTCTCTGTGAAAGATCAAGGTGGCTGCTCAAGAGAGAGACAGAAAAAACAAAGCCATCTGCCAGCAGGGTTCGCAATGGTTATTATAATTTTTTTAATTTAATTTTGTTTTTCAAAAGGCTTTTGTTTTTTCCTCTTAGAAATATATTTAAAAAAAAATACTTTTTTTAATTTATAATTATATTAATATATTCTCAAATAAAAAACACCTTAAAACAACAATAATTACTATAACATTACATAGACTCTAAATAAATTTCACATTGTAAAAAACTTATGGAGAAAACTTATAAAGATTTTTTATTTATAAGTATGGTTGTGATTATTTTTTAAAGTGTTTTTTATTTAAAAATATATTAAAAATATTTTTTTTATTTTTTAAAAATATTTTTTAACATCAGCATATCAAAATATATAAAAATATTAAAAAATATCAATTTAAAATAAAAAATTATTTAAAAAAAACATTTTTTAAATACAAAAGTAAACATAAACATGTGCTTGTAAAAGAATTCACCAACCTCGAATATATCCTTGTACAGATGCAAGCAACCTAGAATATGCTCAGAACCATCCTTTATTTTTGTTACCAGTTAAGTCTTTGTTGTCAATTTCTTTTAATTTAATAAAATTGTTGAAGGATCGTGACAGCTTGCCTTTGCGGCAAAGTTGCTAACCTTGGTTTTTAATGGGTGGATCGGTTGGTACTCTTCTGCAGACTTTGTTCTAAAAATTAAATAATAGGCGTGACCAATGATTGATTTCCTGGAGTGGTTAAATTGCACTGAATTCGTCCTCTTCCACAAACAAATAAAAAATTATTCGTTTCTCATATAGTACTAAATTATTTATTCACCAACTCCGACATGAAATAAAAAATCGAAGACATGTGTATGAGATTGAGGATGGTGGGCATGATAGATTCCACGTACGTTGCTCAATGTTCTATCGAGAAAAGGGAGCGCCCAGTTTGGCATTATTTTTTAAACGGAAACATTTGTATTGGAGCATTCTTGGTAACAAAAAGGACCTGGCATCATCCTTAATAATTCGAAATCAACGGTGAGAATTAAAAATATTAAACAAGTAAAAAGATAATTCTTGGACCATGTGCCAATTGTTAGAGGCTTGGTCCGATTAGCAAGTGGATTTGCTTTCCACTTTATCACACGTAATCAAATTCAAAACCAAAAAAAAAAAAACTATAAAATTATAATATTTTATAAATGTACTAATGATTGAATCATGATTTTTCTTTTATTTTTAACAAAATTCATGACATCTACGTAGATAGATATGTCAAGAAATAATCTTGATTCGATTTAAAAATTTAAATTGTAAAGTGGTGTTTTTAACATATTTTTCAAGTAAAAGCTTTATAAATTTAAAATTTATTAGAAATTATAATATTTTATATTTAATTTTATTAGCTGGGATATCAAATTGAAATTTATGAACAACAAAAAATAAAGCTAGTAAATTCTAGAACTAGAGTTTAAACGCTTGATAAAATATAGATCGATGTTAATAAAATTTTATGTCATCCTCACCTTTCCCCAACTTATCATTAATAGTCTGTTTAGAATTCCAAGCCCATCATTGGCAACTAAACAAGAGGGTTGTGCAAAAAAAAAATGGTGTGCTTACTATAAAATACAAAGTAATGAAGCTAAGAGTATGAAAGATTCGTAGAGATGTGATGATGATAAAAAAAAAAAAAGCAAAAACAAAAAGGATCAACAAAAAAAAGTTTTCTATTAAGAGATGTATGATAATGATAGAAAGAAAATGAAAAAAAAAAGTTAAGAAAATAAAATAAATAAAAATTTAAAAAACCTAATGATTGAACGAGTAATAAAGCAAAAAATATTAAAGAATTCGGTGTAAGAAATTCGCTTTCTTGATATTATGTTAAAAAAAATTATTGTAATATTATTTTGTTGTAAGACTGAATATTTGGATATCCTATAATGCTAAAAATATTGTATTATTTAGGTACATAGAATATCCTCATGATAAAAATGAGAAAGAGAAGCATAACTTAAAATATAAATATAAAGAATAAAAAATAAAAAATAAAATCACTAAACTTGATTCAATAAGTGTTAATTTAACATGTTTTTGGTTACAGGTGATATTATTATTTTCATATAACTATATATTAAATATAAACAAAATTTTAATTTATTTTTAATATTTATAAAATATTAAATTAATAAATCTAAATATTAACTTATAAATCATGCTATTAATAATAATAATAATTATTATTATTATTATTATTATTGTGATAAAATTCACTTTCTATGATTTGGAAAACTTATCATATAAGGGTACACAAAGAGATATTTTGTAAAAAATGCAAGTACTCCTGTCACTACTCTAAATGGATTGATCCAATCTTGGGAGTAAAATCCCGGAAATAGAAAAAATAAAAGTTGAGATCCTGAAACATAAGAAAACTACAGTTAGAAGCCCTAGATTAACAGCGTTCTCAATTTCAAAATTCAAATCGTGAAGCGAGTAACGGCGTGTAATGTGATGACAGAGGGAACACCGACGAGATGCCCTTAGAAACAAGAGTATAAAATAAACCAGTAACAGAAACAAACACGCAGCTCCACAACGCAAGCAGAAAGCGAAGAACTAATAGCCAAAACAACAACAACGAACACACAGGGAAGAAGCCTTGGTGTTGTTTCCATATTCTTCCTTAACGGATCGGGCTCAAAACCGTGAGTTATTTACGAAACTTGCCACTTTCTGATCCAATCTCTCACTCAGGATCCGTTTCTCTCCCCCCCCCCCCCCCCCCCCCCTCGCTCCCTCTCTCTCTTAATTGCATGCATGTAATGCAGGTTCTAATTCATTATTGGATTTTTGCTTCTTCGATCTTCTCGGTGTCGTTTTGCTTCCTCCTTTAGTTCTTGTCATCTCTTCGATCTATCTTTGATTTAGTTTTGTTTTTTTGGATTTTTACCGGAGAATCTTACCTTTTCTTTTCTTTTTAGTTTGCAAAACAAATCTGATTCTATGTTTGTTTGGTTACTGAGAAAATGCAGCAAAGGAAACTGACAAAAAATTAAAGCTTCATTGTTCTAAGTACAGTGGAGTTATTCCTAGAGAGTGGAAGAGATAATGTCTAGTTGTTTTCTTATAGTGGTAATTTTTGTGTTTCCTTGAGATTTACGTGATGCTTATTGTCTATTAAGCCTCCTTGTTTTCCCATCCCTCCAAAATGAGTGCTATTGCTGTTATATTTACCATTTTCCATTTTTAACGGAATAATTTGCTCAGCTAAAAAGAAAATTGCTTAATTGGAAAATGGATTTAATTCTTTTTTGAATCTGCTTACCTGAGTTTATTGTCATAATTACGGATTGGGCATACCCATTTTGTTAACTTCTTATTCTCTGATTGGAGGGGACTGAAGCGGATGTAGCAAAGTTTTTCCTTCGACACAGAAATGGATGAAAATATGAGTGTTAATGTGATTTTGATTCTTGTGTTTCTTGATCCAGTGAAATGGGCATAGAAGTTACTGACGACTGCATGGACAAGGAGCCAAATTGTGTCATCGTTTATTCAAATGGTGTCTCCTACGATCCAACTCATGAAACTGTTCCTGACGACCATGGTGTTCTGGAATCCTATGAACCTATCAATGGTGTTCCAGAGCTCCATAGCTCAGAGGAGAGTACTGAAGCGAAGGAATATGTGGTGAAGGAATGTACCACTGAAGTCTCAGTTGAGGTTACTGAGCTTTCCCATGCTGAAAAAAGCAAGGAAGACCAGACTGTAGTATGCTCAAATTTTGAGGATGGCTTGAAAGTGGAAAAGGTCAAAGCACTAAACCGAAAATCTAAGGATATCAGTCAGAAAAAATCGTCTACAAAGCGTGCATCAAAACCTGCTCCTGCTGGACATGCTCGAACAAAACATACTGTTCCGCAGCCATTTGCCCTAGCAACTGAAAAGCGTGCTTCACTGGGAATGCGTCCTTCTGGCGAGCCTGATATCACCAATGGTGTAAGCAACTCATTCAAGGCAAACAATGTGCTACGTCCAAACCCTATAAAGCAGAACCAGGTATCTGCTGCAACCAGGCATAAGTATTTAATAATTGTTAATTTAGCCATGTGTCTGTTCTACAACAACAGCAACAACAACAATAATAATATTGTTTCAGCAAGTGAAGTTGAGCTTTGATATATTGGGAAATCATGTTTTAATTTAATCAAGTGGTTGGAAAACTGTACTCCTAGTTAATCCTGGAACTCTTGTTTGCTTAACTGCAGCCACTTTCTGTGTCAAGGAAGCCATTGCAACCAAATAATAAGAAGCATCCAGATGAGGAAGATAATTGTTCTGTCACTTCCTCGTATCCTCTTTCTAACAGATTAAGTTTGAACCAATTTTCTTATGTGCATTTCTTAAACTTCTGTCACCTCTGTAGCTCGATTTCATTTTTATATTTCATAGCTTGACTCTTCATAGCACCACAGCATCTGCACGGCCTGCTAAGTCCAAGCCAATTGCTGTGGCAGTCCCTGTATTTAGATGCAATGAACGTGCTGAAAAGCGGAAGGAGGTACTGCCTTTATCTCTTTGTTTCATTCAGAGTTGAAGTTCTGTTTTCTTTCTTTTTTTAATGCAAGTTCTTCGGTTGAAACATACCTGAAGGTGAAGACTCAATGGTTTTATTATGTTTAAATCTTTTAGTTCTATTCAAAATTAGAGGAAAAGCATCTAGCATTGGAGGCTGAGAAAACCCAAAGTGAAGCAAGGACCAAGGTAAAGTATTTCAAGAAGCTTGATAGCAAAGTGTTGTTAAAGTCTTTCTCACACATCAACTTTATCTGTTGACATTTCATCATCAAAGCAAATGATCCTGATATATTTCTTTATTTGTTGTCATTCAATAACAAATTTCAAGGAAGAGAAGGAGGCAGCCATCAAGCAACTGAGGAAGAGTTTGATGTTTAAGGCTAGCCCAATGCCAAGTTTCTACCATGAAGGACCACCGCCTAAGGTTGAACTAAAAAAGGTACCGCAGGCAGATTCATTCCCCTTTCCTGCTATTGTTGTAAAGATTTACAGTACAGGTTTCCTGGGATGTTATTTTTCAACTACTTAAATCATCAAAATACTTGGCAGAGGTTGATGACAGAAGATTATGCACGGAAGCCAGTTTCCTAGGATAACAAATTTATTATGATTAGAAACTTGACTAATCTGCTTTCATCTGAATGTCAGCTGCCACCAACACGTGCAAAATCACCAAAATTGGGCCGAAGGAAGAGCTGCAGTAATGGAGTGAATTCATCTCAGCCAGACAGAGTGAAAGGAGCTTGTGGTGATGGAAATAACCAAAGTCAGGGTATTTTCAGAGAAGATGCCAGCAACCCTGTTTCTCAGCACAGTATCCCAAAAGGCCATGTCATTTGCAAATTTGAAGATGAAACTAGGCAAATGGAAGGGATAGATGAGTTGATTCCACTTGAGGTAAGTGGACAGAGTTTTGCAGGCATTGGTCTTAAGTCTTAATATGGTGGTGAGTTCTTAATTCTTAATTTACGAGAAGACAAAATGTCCCCATTTTTCTCCTTCTGCGACTGCTTGAAGAATGTGAATGTTGTTCCCTTTTAAGTTGCAAGGACTTGTTGCGGTGTTTATGTAATGTATCAAGTGTAAATTTCCTGTAACTTATGCTATCTATGTAAAGCATTCCCTTTTTTCTGTAAACGGCTTGCATTTTGCACTTTTGTTGGGTAATCTTCACTGCTGGGGATCTATTTTGCTTTCTTTCTGTTTGAAGCACATGATTAGGAAACTGTGAAACAAGTTGCTGGTATTCCAGTTTTTTTATCCCTGTTTTAATCGAATCTTTTTATATTAATCTGACAATTGGGTTGTTAAAAGAAGAAGAAGAAGAACAGTGGACGTTGTAGAAAAACAGGAAATCTGAGGAACTATACGTGGTGGGTACTGATTTTCATATAAAAATAAAAGTGAATCGATTGCATTCAGTGAAGATTGTGTACTTAGGGGTGAATTTGTATGATGATGTGAGTGATGTTTTCTTAAATAATCCCGATTGATTTCTTGGGTTGGGTGTTTTTGGTAATCAAGCAAGAGATATATTCGAAACACAAGCATTAGTAGCGGTTGCATGTGAGTTATAAGCTAAAAATGACTATCATCACAATTTTATAAATTGATTCTTAATTATTGACTCAAATAATGGTTATAAATAGCATTTGATTTAAATAATGAAACTTATTATAAAATTGAGTCAAAATATTCAACCAAAAGTTGGAATTTTTACCTGGGTTATGCTATATTTTTTCTTAAAAAGGATTTGCTTTAAGCTATATTTTTTTTACCTGGGTTAGCCATTTTAATTCTTTTTTTTTACAAGTTATTTATAGAATATATATTTTTTAATTATGATCTAAAATAAATAAAAAAACATAATAGGAAATGACAGGGTATAATACAAAATCAAAACAATCAAGTCCTATTAGAGGTGAGCAAAAAAATCAAAAAAGAATAACAAAAAATCGAACTGTAAAAAAAATCGATTAAATCCATTAAAATTTTAAAAAAACCGATCGGTTCAGCTCGGTTTTATAAGCCTGAAACCCAAAAAACTGAACTGAACTGAACCCAAACTAAAAAAATCAAGTCAAATCGAAAAAAATTAAACCAAAACCGAGCAAAATAAAAAATTAAGCCAAATCAGGAAAAATCAATTCAAACCGGTTTGAACTGATTTTTGTTCAAAAAACTAAATCGAACCAAAACCATTCAGTTTGAACCAGTTTTGGTTTGATTTTTATTTTTTAAAATTTTAGTTTGATTATTTTTTGATAAAAATAAATTGAACCGAAAATAATCACTTCTAGATCCTATAAATCCAAATAATAGCTTTTATTCGATAATACTATGATACAAACATGTTGAAAAAATTTTAATTTTGTTATTTAAAATTATATATTTTTAATTTTTAATTGTTTTGATATACAAATATATATTTTTAAAATTTTTAAAATATTATTTTAAAATAAAAATATTTTAAAAATAATCATTAACATATTAACAAAATTCTTCAAAAAAAAAAATAAAAAAAAATCCAATGAGCCGAACTGTCCAGCCTCTCAGTAAAGAATAAGCCATGAGGATATTAATCTCAATTCAGTCCGAAATGAAATTCTCGAATGGGGATCCCATTTATCCCCGGTTTCCATTTTGGGTTGTTAAAATTATTTATCTATTTTTTATTTTTTTATGGGTTTTTTAAAATATAAAATAACATATCCTAAAGTTGCCAGAAAATTGAAAAAGGGAACGCATCTGCTTCCTCCTTATCTTTCCTTCATTACTACTGGATAGACAGCAGAGACAGAGGTTTCGATGGAGAGAATGCGAACATAAACAAATTTAACAATCTTATAAAGGAAGTTTGAGGGATCAGGCCTCACCTAATAATACTTATTAAGGTGAGTTAAAAAATCTTACATTTTCTCTCAATCTCTGCTTTGAGTTTCATAAACAATCTTGATTCGAACCAGTTTATGACCTGTCTTAGATTAAGCCTGAATTGGGGCTGTCGCTAAGTCCATCTTTTTTAAAGAATTTGTTTGTTTGTCTGTATAAGGGAATGGATTTTTCTCTTGAATTTTGAGAATAGATTGGATGAATAAATGAACCAAACTCTCTATAGTAAGGGAATGGCTCAAATGCTTTTGTTTTTTTTGAACTTTTAGTTATCTCTTCCTGTAGTGTTTGTTACTGTGCAATTTCATTTTCTTTGCAATATAGCTTTGTTCAGATGTTTTAGCTGACAACGCAGGTGAAAGGGTGAAGACATGAATGCATTCAATGCTTTGAAAGCCCAAGTTTTACATATAACCTTGGTGAGGGGCATTCCAGGAACTAGGAGACTTCACAGGCGTGCCTTAGAGGCATCAACTCTTGGAAAGTGCATCCACACTTTCATGCACAGTCAGGGATGATCCAGCAGGTATAGTATCAAGTCGCAATGATTCATAGAATTTAGTTTATTCTAAGGAAAAGATTTGTTCAAATATTTGCAATTTCTTCTGCTTTTAGGGCATTGTGTTCTAATACATTATTTAATTTTCCATCAGGTGAAGAGGTTAGTTGTGGTTGAGATGGAAGAGACGTACAAGGCCCATAAACAAAAATGTGTTAAACCACCAGGCTGTTCTTGCCGCATTGGTCGTGGACCACTTGCCTGCCTCTGCAAGCGCTTCCTCTTAGAGCTGGCGTTCTTCTAATGCAAATCTTTTGAGGTCAGCTCTGTTTCTTAAAATTTGCATTTGTTGCTCAAGCTATCTGTTTTCAAGCAGTGAATTTACAAGAAGTATAGTTGATTTCGTAAACTGGAATTGCAGCTTTCCTTGGCCTGTCTAGTGGGGCAGCGGATTATATATCTCTTTTATGTGGCGTTTACCAAGGAACAAGAATTTCCAACGCAGCAATGTCATTCGCATTTTTTGGAGCTTTGTAACTTGACAGTTGGTTTTGAATGCTTTAATCAGACATTGATGCCCAGTCTTAATTTGGCTGTGAAATCTTAATTTACAAGAGGAAAATCGTCTCAATTTCTCTCGTTTTTGGTGACTGCTCTGAAGAATGTGAATGTCATCCCCTTTATAAATTGCAAGGGCTTGTTGCAATGTTTATTTAATACATGAAGGGTAAATTTTCTGCAACTTATGATTTCTATATAAACCATTCCCATTTTTCTTCAAACAACTTGGTCTTTAACTTTCTGTTTAGAACATAGGGAAAGTGTGGCACATGCTGCTGGTCTTCCAGTATTGGATTCTCATTTTACATGCTTCAATTATCTGATTTTACTATTCTATTAATCTGAGAATTGAAAAAAAAATTTGAAATTGTGCATCTGATAGAAAAATTGGAAAGCTATGTAGTGTGGGACTGAGACTTGCAATGTTAATATGCAGTGGTTTGAATATAATGAATTTGTGTGTACGTAATGGTCTGTTGTTGGATTGTGTTCTTGAATGGTTTGTCACACACGCACAAAGAGGATGTAAAGTTAAGGAGGCAAGTAAGGGGGTCCCCTAATGCTGGGATGTGCTTTGTTAGAGTGGAAATTTGTGCTTTTGTTAAATCTTTGTTTTGCATTATTATAATAAGCGTCATCATGAAAAGCTCTTAAAAGGAAAAGGAAAAAAGATGCCCATGGAGCGTAAAGCACCTCGTGTTTAAGTGTTTTTGGTAACCAAACAGCAAAAGGAGACCTTTTTGTGGTGAAAAAAAAGTTGCTGGTCAAAAGGACTTGCATTAAAATTGGGTCTGCTTTCAGCTCTTGAATTCCAGTGCATCTGTCAATTTTCTGTCCCAGGTATTGTTGCATCAAGAGAGTTTCTGGTTTTTCTGCATCCGCAAGCTAGGCTACTCAATAAATGAGAATTCACAAATCTGAGAGCTCAAATAATGTTGTTTTGATTCATCAGATTTTTGTGGTAGATGCTGGAATTAGGTCATTCTTATAGTTGACGTTCTTGTGCACTTGTGTTCGTAATACATATTCTCTGTTGTTTGTAATGCTCTTGTTGTAGGGTTATCTCTTCTACCTGGTAGCTTTGATAATGAAAACTTCATATACATATAAACCATCTCTATAAGGTTAGGTAAGACCCATACCTTATACCGGAATCGTTTTACTTCCAACTTCAGTTCTTTTTGGCATGTCAAACCGAAATATAGTTTAATGTGTAAAATATTGCTAGAGAAAAAAAAGAGTCCAATTATGCCGAAAATATAGTTAATTAAAGGTAAAATAAAAATTAATATGGTTTTTAATTAATAATATAATTCTTTTGTCTTGGTAATGAATGCTAGGAATGGGGTGTTTGAGAGGGAGTTTCAACATGTTTCATGTCAAAATTTGTTTTTTTTTTCAAAATTAATATTTTTTAGTATTTTTGAATTGTTTTGACATGATAATATCAAAAAAAAAAATTAAAAATAAAAAAAAAATTATTTTAATATTTTCCTATATAAAAAAACATTTTAAAAAGTAACCATTATTATTTTAAACCCTGGGACTTGTGGCCGTTGGAACATAATGGTTTCAGAAGTAAATTGCTAGTATTTTCTCAATTTGTTCTTGGGAGAACTAAGAAGTGGGTATTATTATGCAGCAGTATTGCAATCTGACACTCCTTTTTTTGTTTTTTGAGATTTCACCGATGGAGTATTGTTAGATGAGAAGGCAATTACTACTTCAATATCATACGATCTTTCATGCACCTGATATGGTATTTGATCCCAACTATGCATTCTGCAGTCCAGCTTCAGTGCCCTCCAAGGCCTAAGCAGAGGACTCCTGAGCTGTTTTTCAGAGCAATGCCATGTATCTTTAATGTCATTTTCACATTCTTTTTTCTTCTGTAACAGCTACCAAGCCAGTTGATTGTTTATTGATTTTTAGTAAGAGATGGATTATTAGGATTTTGAAAAATTGCAAGTAGTTGATTAACTTTCACAAACATGGTAGGAGTCAAGCTATACAGTGTGCATCACTTCATGAACTCCTTTTCCCCCTGCTTTTTTTTTTTTTTTTTTGGTTGTTCCCATGCCCACTCCTCCGCTCCTCTTTATGGCCCTGTTCAAAGCTTTAACAGGCCAACCTGTATTTCTTTCCATTTAAGCTTGGAATCGAACTGTGTATGGCAAACAGTGATGAAGCTTCTCTCACCTCCTATCTTCCCCTTTCCTCCAGTGGGAAACCAAAAGAAATATCCTTTAAACACCTTGTCAAGATCATCATGCATCAACAAGTCCCGAATTTATTTATTTTTTGTTCATTTCATTTTTAAGTGCTCCAAGACGAATATCAAGTAGTTCCTTCCTTGAGCAATGATTAATAACGGCGATTTTTAATAGATTTCTTTTATTAACAAACGAGCATTCGACGCCTTGTATCTCCCCATTGGATAATTTGCATATAATTAGAAGTCTTATTATTAAGAGATGAGAAAGTTTAGAATAATATAATTTGTATTTTGAGATTTTATCTAATAATTTATATTATTTCTCAATACTGTTTCTAAAATAAGGTATTTTAAGCTTGAAATTTATATGAATCTACTTGGTGAAATTTGAATAATGATAATACAATGATACCATGTCACAAGCCAATTCAACCCAATAGACCGGCGGGTGGGAGATAGCTTTTGGTATGCTTTCTGTCATTAGATGGATACCGACGCTAGAAACTGACAAAAAGCTCTGTTTTGACCTCAATTTTGTACTAAACCCAGCAACGGGAGCCCTGTTATCATTATCAATCATTGACGAGTAGCCTCCATTTTCTCTACCAAACTACTTGTTTTTATTAGTAGTTCTCAATCCTTGACATATACACTCGAAATCCCTGTACTAAATTACAATATACACTCGAAATCCCTGTACTAAATCCCTATACTGATTTACAAAGGGGCTTGTTTGGGTGTGATGCAAGAACATGGCTGAAATGTTAAAAGCTGTACAGTTCAATCCCTGGACCCTATAGGCAGTGAGGATTACAATTTGCGTGCAAGAAGCGAAGTGAATATTTGGGCACTCAAAGCAAACAAAGCAAAAGTTGCTTCTCCAGCACTGTGTGAAAAGCATGATTAGGAGGGGGGTTCTGTAGAAATTGGGATTCCATGTCGATATATGACCCACAAAAAGATGTAGTCTAGCTACCTCATCCTCTGTTCTCACGTATATAAGGGCCCATGAGTGCATGGCCAAATGTCAAACAGTCTCCTCTCTTTGATTGCTACACAGTTGAGGGGGATGCTGTCTGATTCGAGACCATTCACTTTAAGCACACATTCATCTTTCGAATGATCTCGGACCAGGCTTCATTCCCCCCAACTCAAAATCACGCGCTAATTAACCCTCAATCTCCCAACTTTAACCAATGGTTCGGTGTCCGAGCCGGCTCCACTGCAGTTCTCTCTCTCACAAGATTTGGCAATCTTGCATTATGTTTAGCATTTCAGTTTATGTCTCTTTTTCATTGTATTTGCAGCTCGCAAGAAAACCTTGGTGAAGATCAAGAAAGCACGTGCATACATGAACAAAAAGATGCTTATTAAGGGAACGGATGTGATCAGCAGG
>NW_011499884.1:835197-838465 GCF_000495115.2 Populus euphratica
GCAGGAATCAAGATATCCAAACACTCCCCCCTGCCATGTTACTTATTTTATACTGCAACTTTTCTGGTTATGACTATATGTAGCTTCCATTGTGATTTTATCATTATTGATTGTAGAACTTGCTTGGAAATTGCAACCAAAAGGACATGATCTGATGCAGAGGCCAATCCTAGTTTAAAGCATGATAGATTAATCAAGGAAGTTGATCTACTGGTACTGCAATGGTGTGTCAGTACTTTGTGTTGAGCCATGCAACTTGCCAAAATTATGCAGGGGTGCTGTGAATATGCAGTAACTTGCTAGTTAATTAAGAAAATCATGTCGACAAAGATAAATAATGTATCTCTCAGAAGAATTTCGCAACAGCTTCCCTGCGTCTACTCTTCGAAGAAATTTGAGGTGTGGAAAAATACCGTTGAAAATTGATGTTTTCTTGGAGTTGGGTTCCAGATGCCACCTCCTCTAACCTGCACTACCTTTATTTGTTTTTTTACAAATTCGTTGAAAGACAGAATCGGGTGTTTAGTGTGAAAATCTGACTGAAAAAGAGGGTTTAAAAAAAAAAAACTGTAAACAAAGTCGTGTTTCATCTTTTCGAGGTTGAAATTTTGGCAATTTGGCTTTGCTTGTTGAGAGTTGCAAAGAATATTGAAGCTTGATGTAGCTTTTCACTTTATTTGTTGCATGAGAGGAGTGAGTGTCTAGCATCAATATGCTTTGAACTGGCTCCTTTTCCACATTAAGACTGCCATCATAACCCAGCTCCTTACTCATCAGACCATCCCTTCCTTTTTGATGCCAAGTGGGTCAGTCAAGTGCTATTCCACCATGTGGATCTGTTTCTCCTCATCCTGTTCTTAGCCCATAATCTGATACACGTACGCCATTAAACTACTTCGTGGCTCATATTCCATGCGGGTTTGGTCTGCATGAGAATTGAGAAAAACAGCAAAGCCACCATGTGAATGAATTTATGGTCTTTGGCAGGTAGTCCTTGTTCATTACCATATGCTCTGTTGAACCAGTAATAATCTGTGAACTGCTAACCCTTTTGTCTCATATATAGTGAGATCTGACCATGAGAATCAACCATCTACTTCACATGTTTGATTTTCTGACTCGAAGAGGTAATGGAGTATCCATATAAAATAGAGGCCAGCTGATGAAATTGATTGCATAAATGGGAGAAGGGACAAAACAAAGAATTGCATCGGATAGGGGATACGCTGTAAGAGTTACTGCCAAGATGATTCATTCATCAAGAACATAGACTGGAGGGAATGGAAATATAGTCTCTGCTAGTCCTTAATTTACTACATGAGATCACGATATCTTCTTTGCAAGTATTTTGAAGCCATGGCAGGGAAGAGCATCATTTTCGTACTCATATTTTCATTCCATACATATATGGTCGTCCGGTATCAGAATCTGGCAAAATTAACAGGCCATCTTCGGTGGAGGAAAATGTATACAAATCCGTTCCATAAATGATCCATGGCTGTTATGAAGTTACGCATGACAGTCTGGCTACACTAGTTGCTGGCAGCATTAGATTTTGGGAAAATTCTTCAATACAGGATTATTATACAAATCACCACCCAGACAAATTAATCTGGGTTTCCCTTTCATGGGATCTTGAAACAACCCAGGATTCATCCGTTGCAGCATGGTAAATGACATCATTTTGTTTGCAGGAGAATCGTAGGAAATGACATCATTTTTGTACGATCCAATGGATATGGGTGGCCCATGGTCCTTTATAGCCTAAGAAAGAGGAGTCAAAAGAGAATGAGAGACAGCTTGAGTGTGTATGGCAAGGGAAAAAAAAGAAAGAAGGAAAGGCATTCCCTATGCTCGATAAAGTCCATATTCGATACTTTTACTGCTTTTATTTTTCTGTGACTTGACGCCATGAAATTTGTTAAAAAAGCATTCAACAGCTAATTTGGAGAACACTTCAGAAAAGGCTGTTCGAAAAGAGAGAAAGTGAGATTTTGTTGGGCATAGGGCTCTCCAGGATTCTGCGACCACGTAGTTATTCACATATGGTGCCCAAAAATATTTTTCTTTTCCTTTTTAGATTAAAAATATATTTTTTACCGTTTTAATATTAATAAAAATCATGGCCTCACATCGTCTTTTTCTTGCAAGATTATTGGTACGATGATGTATATTATTTTTTTAAAATATTTTTATTTTAAAATATATTAAAATATTTTTATTTTATTTTTTAAAATTTATTTTCGACATTATTACACCAAAATAAATTAAAAACATGTAAAAAAGTAAAATAAATTTTAAAATATTTTAAAATATGATTAAAAACACCACCTTAAACTTGGTATCCGGGGCCTTTACTTTTGAGTGCATTTGTTTTTATAGTAACTTTTATGATTATAATTTTAAAAAATAAATTTTAAAAAAATATGGTTAATTGAATTTAGATATGTATTTGGTAAAAAATACAGTTGAAATTTATGCACATCAAAAAATATATATAAAATGTTTGGTTATGGTTGTTTTTCAAAAGTGTTTTTTTTATTTGGAAATATATTAAAATAATTTTTTTATTTTAAAAAAATTATTTTTGATATCAGCAAATCAAAATGATCTAAAAATATTTAAAATTTAAAATAAAAACAATAAAAAATTTTAAATTTTAAAAAGATACTTTTGAAACACAAAAATAAATAAAATTCTACAAAACTTAGTTAAAAAAATAAATAAAAACTGTTTTATAAAAACCGTGTTTCAAATTTAATTTTTTAATGAGTCCTATAATATAAAATGTAATTTAGTATATTAGCAAACCCTTAACTATGTTTTTTGCACCACAAATATAGAAGCTAGAAGCAAGTGCAAAACAAACAGAACCTAATTCTATACTGTATCCTGGATAATAGATATGATGTATAAAATCAAAATAAAATAATCTCAACGGATAATAAATTTCGAATTCTTATTCTTGTAACGAGTGAAGAGAGTGTAAGAGAAAGTTTCATTGAATAAACAAATTACAAGCGACTGACAATAGTTCAAGGAAACTAAATAAAGTTAATTATTAATTGTGTAGATCGTCTTGTGATCGAGAGTACGTGAGACAACTTTATTCGGTGAATTATAAGTTACTTCTTATAATTTAAAAAATAATAAATTAATTCTCATAATTTTAGAAATTATATATTTAATTTCTATGTTTTTATATCTTTTGTGTCGTATTTTATTTTTTCTTGAAAAAAAGAGAGAAAGAAACCGAACAAGGGAAAGA